>NC_088861.1:12504286-12705011 GCF_963853765.1 Magallana gigas | reverse complement strand
GTAACCGTATATATATATATATATATATATATATATATATATATATATATATATATATATAAAATCATACTTAATTTTATTGTTTATATTTCAATAGGATGTACGTCACAAAATGGAGGTACTTTATTACAACTGAAATATGCATTTATATGGTATTTTCTAACCACATTAAAGTAAGCTTCTATTAAGGAAAAACTACAAATCATATTTACATGTTTCGTTTTTAAATACTCAATATTGAAGCCTTTTCACCAATTTGTGCAATAAGTTTCTGATAAGCCAATCCAAATCATAAACGGTACATAAGTTAAAGACTTTTACACGAAATGCATCCCATACATTGCTGCGGGACAGAAAAAAAGGTCCCTATAATTCTTTCAGAAAAAGGTAACAAAATTTCTCATTAACTATGTTTACGGTAAAATTGATATCAAACAAAAACTATTATTTTGGGAAAACAGTATGATTGGGATCCTTATATTCGACAGCAATTGTTAATAGCTAACGTGGGAGATAATTTCGCTTAGCTCTTTTCTCCTTTATCAATAATATCTTTTAAATATGAAACCAACATCTGTATCGTTTGCATATTTTAAAACCTTTTGAACAAAACCTAATTCTGTTTAGATTTCAAAACAAATTGGATATGAAATAAAAACAGAAGTACGGTAGCGTGAATCGATCTTTATATTAATAATAATAATTCATAATAAATATTTTTCCTTTTTAGCTTTTCCGATGATAGAAACGATATCGAAACTAGAAGTACGGTAGCGTATATTCGAGTTAATACTATAGTATGATGGCTACTGAACCGGAAAAACCCCATCAAACGCAGAAAATTGTCAATTGTGATACTTGTGATAATGCGGCAAAACATTTGTGTAGAACTTGCCAGGACCGTTTATGCGATAGGTGCAAGGAAATCCATTCCAAAAGTAAGGCCAGTTATAATCACAATCTTGTTTTACTGACACTAGAGACTCTAACATTATCAATAGAGTGTCCATCGCATCAAGTCTGCAAGTGGCATCCCGAATTTAATGCAAGTATTGGATGCCAAAAATGCCAAGTACCTGTATGTGAACAATGTCTATTAGGAGAGCACAATGGTCATACACTCGTAGCAATTGTCCAGCTTTTTCAAGATAAGAAGGAACAGTTGGAACAGAAGCTATCAGCCGGTCGCTCTGAACTTACAAAATATGAATCAAAACTAAAGAGTGTCAGAAGGCGGCAGCAGGATGTGACAGAAAACAAAGACG
This sequence comes from Magallana gigas, assembly GCF_963853765.1. Taxonomy (NCBI): domain Eukaryota; kingdom Metazoa; phylum Mollusca; class Bivalvia; order Ostreida; family Ostreidae; genus Magallana; species Magallana gigas. The sequence continues at coordinate 12,703,746 of NC_088861.1, read as the reverse complement.
TCGTGAAGAAGGAAATCATCGCTTATTTTGACAGAATTTTTACAACTCTAGATGCATCTAAACAACAGCTGTTGAATAGTGTTGATGTGAAAGCTTTAGCAGACCTAAACATACTCAAGGGTCACGAAAAGTCTTTACAAAGCGATATCCAATATATGCGGAAGTACATGGAAAACGTTCAAAATGAAAATTTGCAAGAGAGAATAGCATTTTTCTTTTACACAGTTTGTGCAACAGAAGATACCTTTCCGAAATTAATCCCATCGTTTTCGATACCAGGAAGAATTGAGTATTCCATGGGTCGCTTTGACAAAGCATTGGTAACGACCCTTTCAGGTCGAGTGTTAAACTGTACCGGAAACATCAAACTGCTTGAAAATGCATCTATACAGATAATTAGGAGTCTAAACTTGGGAAAAAAAGAAATTGTTTCGCTTGCTTATTGTTTAGATCCGGAAGCCTTCTGGGTGTATCCTGATGGTGGAAATGCTTTTCTGAAGTATGATGGGGAAAATAACCAGCTTGATACACTTAATGTAGAAATTGATCGTTTACGAAATAAGCCGATATGTGTTGTTGACAACGAGAACCTTGTCTTATTCAAGAAAAACTCTAGTACAATTTATCTGTTGAAAGATTCGCAAAGTAAACTGTTTATTGATGTTGCTCCTGTGTCAGTTGCATACATTTGTCCAACCAAAGATGGCGAGCTATTAATAGGAATTGTTCAATCAGAGCATCTTGCAATTGGTCGATTCAGTTTAACGGGTGAATGCAAATATTACATAACACCTTTGTTTGATGAATGGACCCCACAACCCCTGTTTAACAGTTTTAGTGGCAACAGACTATATATAGACGAGAATGTCAATGGTGACATTTGTCTATCCATAGGAATAGTACAAGTTCTTTGCGCAAACGGAGACCATAGGTTTACTTACGAAGGAAAAGAAGCTTCAATGTCCAAGCCGTTTCTGTCCCGTGGAATATGTACCGATGTATTAGGCAACATTCTTGTAGCAGATAAAAACAACCGTGGTATCCATGTTTTAGACATTTACGGTGATTTTCTTACTATGTTTACTATACCGGGCGAACCAGAGGCCTGTCCAATTTCTTTGTGCATAGACTGCAAAAACAACATCTGTGTTGGTTGTGCAGACGGTAAAATAAGAATCCTCAAATATTTAGATTAGCCGTTGGGGAAAGTCTTTTTCATACAAGCCCAGAATTCTTTATTCTTTACAAATATTTAATTCTATATCTTTATAGCATGTGTTTGACTTAAAAAGTGGGAGAAATACGTTCAGTTTTGTGGATGAAAAGCAACTTTTGAAAAATTTTCACTATTCATAAAACAAAACTTCTTTTTGTATTTGAACTTGGATCTACGAGTTGTATTAGACGGAAGATATTACCATTGTGCTACAGAGATACACACTCAAATTCGGCAATATATAGCTACAATGTTTCATTTTGGGTTGAAATCGCCATGTTGTGACGTATTACCATAAAAGTCAAAGTTACGGAGTGTCGAGGACCCTTGAATATTATGTATACAATGATTGGTTAATTTTGTATTGCGTATTTGGTTTTCAAGCGTTTACTTAATGTTTTGACTGATTCATTCAGAGCTCGAAGTTTTTGTCCTATAACACATCAAGGTTATGCAGAAAAATTGAATACCGCGTTATAGGACCGCCGACATCCAATAAGAAGCATGCAATGCTTATAATTTTATACATGTTGATGTTATTTTGCATGAAGTATTTGTGTATCGTCGCTTTAAAGCCATTATATACTCTATTAGTCAGGGATATGAAACATACATGGAAGAGGCATATAAACATGTATTTAATTTGCTTCCGCGACTAAAAATATAGTACCAGAAACTTTACAGAGAATAATCTTTTCTTATATTACCGAATACGTGTAGATATGATTTAACGATAAGGACACATCAATTTGGTTATGTAAGTTTGAAAGTTTTATATAATCTTACAATAAGAAACATATTCAAAACGAACGATGACGTTTATATTTGTGCTCCTTCGCCAAGAATAGGCTAAGAGATTAAACGTCGTAGATTTCCAATGCAAACCTATGGGGAAATATACACTGAACGGAAATATTTGGTTTTGTTATTGATATGTTATGGTTTATGTTATTATATATTTTGAAATAGTAATATTTCAACTTTTACATATGTAGAACATTGATCACCATGAAAAATGACATAAAACGAAAAACAAATTCAAAGCACAGCAAAAGATATAGAGGTAGGATCAATCGGTACCTTTCGAATACCTCAGCTTCGTTGAGGGTCTCTAGGGGATTCGAACGATCGTTAAAACGTCTAGGAACTCTATTGCGACGTTGACGTTGCCGACGTCGTCTGACAGCCATTTTGGATGAGTGAATTCATTTTATTTGCGGTTACTATATACAAATCTCATGATTTTCTGAGAAATCTCAATTATTTTTTTTTCATTTGATTAAGAAAAACATTGGTGGCACGCACGTTTGAAAAAAAAATCTCAAATTTGAGAAAAAAACTCAAAGACAAGTTTGAGAAAAAATTTATTTGGTGGCACAGTTTGGTGAGAAAAACTCAAATTTTCTGAGAAATCTCATATTTGAGAAAATATCAGCGTTGGTGGCCCCGAAGCCAGGTGGCTAGGAGGAGTGAGCACCCTCCGCGTTCTCTCCTTATTGTCCTGTCTCTTATTGTTGTTTTTGTATATTTAAATTTTTTTTCTTCATCTAAAAACACATTTTTACACTTACCACCCCTTTTTAAATTACATTGTAACTTCTCTAGAAAGTAATATGTACATGTATATCTACATTATATTCAAATATCGAATGTACCAGACAAAAACTAGAACTATAAAAGTATATGCATGTATTGCAACTAAAAACTTATGTTAATGCACGATGCTTATATTCTGATTGTGAATATGTGAAAGTTTAATTCAAAAAAAAAATTAAACTCGAGAAATTTTCAGAATTGAAAGTGACTTTGTACGTGTTAACAGTGTTTTCTTTTTTCGTTATCACTCAGTGAGTTTTATTGTATTACGTTTATTTGTTTTTAAGGTTTAATTTTTTACTTTTGTGTACCATTGTGTATACTTTAGTTCTAATAGAGAGACAGAAAATTTTTCAGATACGCTAAATAGCCCTTAATCTTTTATCTATTCAGCAACTTTGTAGTAATTAAAATAAAAATCAAAGTACTGAAGACCAGTACTGACTGGAATTGATTTTAAATGTTTTTATTTATCATAAAATCAACGGTATGTTATTTTACATGGCAAATATTTATAATCTGTATTTGAATTACTAGTACGCATTTTTATAATATGGATTCTCAGGCTTTTCCAACAAGAATTCCGAGAAAACCCCTTGCATTTACATCATTTTGAGTAATATTTATAGATAGAATTAATTCCATCAAACAATATATCAGATATCGAAACTATTTCTGGAAAATTGTATGAATCCAAGAAGTATTGAACTCTAATTTCGTTCAACCCGGTGCTCGGCTGTCACCATTAATCTCCGACAAGCAAGAGAGACTATATGCTTGTCGGAGATTTACGGACACAGCAGAGCGTCGGGTTGAAGGAGACGATATTGAACTCTGTTTTAGGAATACATACAACTAAAGAAATACAATATCTAAATTATTCGTACCAGTTTGGGACATTTATCTATCAGTTGATACAAATTTATATAAAATTGTAAATGTTATCCGTCCAAACGGAGATCATAGGTTTACAAACCAAGGAAAAGAAGCGTTCTCGTTAAACCCCGTGGAATATGCACCAACGAGTTAGGCCACATTCTCATTGCAGATGAAAACAACACAGGGATAAATATATTGGACAAGGATGGTGGTTTTTTGACCATGTTAACTATTCCGGCCGAACCACATTGACCGCCAAATTAACCTCTGTATTGGCTGTGCAGTTAGTAAAATAAGAATCTTGAAATATCTGGATAAGTCGTTGTTCGATTTTTAAAATATCTGTCTGAACATGTATTGATAGTACTGTTAAGTTTTAATTAATCTTGTACATATTTTTTCATTGGTAAGCCTTATGCTTTGCCTGTTTCTGCTAGATTATTTCACTCGCATGGTTTTTAAAACTGAAGAAAATACAGAGGAACTATGTTTTTCAGAAACCTACATTGTCAACAGTCTTTTGACGTTTTAACAATTTAGCAGCCATGCAGAAATTGGAATAAACAAAAATTCCTCTTTCAGGCTGAAGCATCTCTTAATTATAAACAAATCAAAAGGAGGTTGATAGTATCAGCCTCATTTTGATTTGTTTAAGAGATGCTTTACCGTTTTCAAAAGCAAAGTGATGCCCTTTCGTATCGAAAAATTAAAACTAAATCGTCGATAAAACCATACATTAGTGTAAAACGTTTTCATAGGCAGCAGGCAAGTAATTATGTATAGAAGCAGCTCATCTGAAATCTCAATTACATGATGATTTCTAGGTCTTTGACTTTTTCTGATTAAAAAAAATTGGATTGTTTGATTTGTTTCAAAATAAACAAAAAATATCACGTCAAAGTGAATACTGTCGATTCCTTCTTTTACGCGAGTACAAAACCTTAAAATTTCGCGATTCAGCCGTTTTGCATCAAATCGCAAAACTATAAATCGCGATTGCCGAATTTTTATAATAGTTTAATTAGTTTACACCTGTCTAAAAAAATAAAAGCGAGATTGTTAAATCTGCGAGACTTGCATCTTGCGATTTACGCGGATATTGATTCGCGTAAAAATAAAAATCAACAGGGTGTGATGCAAAGAAAAAAAAAGGATTAAAGCCTGTAAGCATAACAAAGAAAAGTCTGGTAAACTGTAGAAGATGGAAGACAAGACCTACTACAGTTGTTCATGAAGTAAATAAACCTGATCTGCAAAAATAAAAGCAGTTGGTTGAATGTCACCTCGTTGTGATTATTAAGATATCATTACGGTAAAACATCAAAACATAAATGAGGCAAAATAATTCCCGAATTCCCCTCTCAATTTTGGGGCGTTTCCGCCCGGGACAGGAGTTGCATTTTTAGGAGATGAAAACAATGTGCAAGATTTATGAGATGTCTGACTATCTAGGTTTTGTAACAAGCGAAGTAAAATGAAATTTTGATGCGTGGTGTTTTCAGAAGCGGGTGAAAATGTCCGGGCTTCATTTTCAAGTAAATGTTTAACTTCGAGATAAACAAAGTTTCATGCCTTGCTGGATGCACGTGTTTTTGTTACTAGATTGTAAATGAAATGTTCTTTAAAATCATGTCAAAAGGATTTTTCCCAGAAGTAGAATTTTTATCTGTATCTACATTGCGCAATTTTTGTAGGAATATATAAAATATTAATATATTGTAAAATTTAATATGTAGTGACACCTAACTTAGGGTTATCTGGGAAACTGTTAAGTAGTTTGATGGAAGAACGAAAAGAAGGTAGACTATATATACTGATACATAATCCTGTCAAAATCTGGCGATGAACAATGGTCTCTAGTAATTTGAAAAAAATTAAACCTTAATTACCTTCTAACTATAAAGTGCACGACTTTTGTTCCATCATATATGTATGCTGTTCTCGGTTTCACTGATATTTCAAACATCTGAACTATAATTAGCCTGCAGGAATGCATGATTTTGAATATTTCCCAACTCTTTCAACAAATACATATATTTGACAATTCAACATCATAACACACGACGACAGAGAGATATGGGGAGGCCGGGGGGGGGGGGGGGGGTAACAATGTTAATGATAATATAAGGGTTCTTTCAGCTTGAAAAAATGTTCAGAATATTGGAACATTCATGTTTATTTCTTATTCAACTTCTAATGTCAATTTAATTTGATATTAAACGGGAATTTATAACCTTGACAGACTATTGCACTTAACGTATCTCCATACTTTAAGAAATTCTGAACTAAGGCATAGGCAGGTGAGGTCGTCGGCCATTTCTGCAATCGTCTTCCATGACTTGTTTGCGGTAAGTTAATTGGACCTTGATGCAAAATATGAGTATACTATTAAAACATTAAGCATCATCAAAAATTAAACTTAACGCGTGAATTTCTCCATTTTCCTTCAGGTGAATTGATATCGAAACTAGAAGTACGGTAGCGTGTATGGGTACAAAATGGCTACTGCACCCGAGCAACCCCACCAAATGCAGACACCCGTCCACTGTGACACTTGTGAAAATACTGCAAAACATTTGTGTAAAAGCTGCCATGACCGTTTATGTGACAGATGTAAAGATATTCATTCCAAAAGTAAAGCCACTTTTGATCACGAGGTCGTTTTACTGACCTTTGAATCGTTAACTTTGTCCTCAGAATGTCCATCGCACGTAGTCTGCAAGTGGCATCCCAAATTTCGTGCAAGTATTGGTTGTCAGAATTGCGAGGTACCAGTCTGTGAGAAATGTCTTCTTGGAGAACATAATGGTCACAAAGTGATAGAATTCTCTCTACTATTTCAATATAAGAAGGAAAAGTTAGAACAAAAGTTATCTGCAGTTCTCTCTGAGCTTCCAAAATATGAATCTGAGCTAGAGAACGTAAGAGTAAGGCAAAAGATTGTGTCTGAAAACAATGACACTGTAAACAAGAGGCCCAGGGGCCACATCGCTCACCTGAGCAACAATTGCCTTAATTCTGATCAAATTAGCATTACAGTATCAAAATATCTTGACAACTGAGTACAGTAGATCTTGCTAAAAAAATTGAAAATCTGCCAATTTTTATCAACCTCTTATTTTTTAGTAAATACCAAGCCCCTTTTGTTGTTGTACCTGTAAGAAGATTTGTCTCTATTCCTATATACCCCCCCCCCCCCATTTCATGGCCCTATTTTTCTCTAGGGAATCATGGTTTCATCAGACTTAAATCTGCATAACCTTTGCTTTCACACTTAGTACTGAGTTTTGAACCGAACACTTTCCCAGAATAGTTTTAAAGATTTTCTCTTTATATTCCTATGTAAAAATTCAAACCGCCATCACGGTCCCGCCCTACCACTAGGGACTGTGATTTTGCAAACTTGAATTTACACTACCCGAGGATGCCTCTACACAAGTTTAAACCCTTTCTGGCCAAAATTCTTTAAAAAGAAGATTTTTAAAGATTTTCTCTATATATTCCTAAGTAAAAATTCATCCCCCATTGTGGCCTCACCCTACCCTTGGACTATTATTAAACAAACTTGAATCTATATGATCAGGGGATGCTTCCACTCAAATTTGGGCTTTCCTGGCCTAATAATTTTGAGAAGAAGACTTTTAAAGATTTTCTCTATCTATAAAAATTCATCCCCCATTGTGACCCCGCCCTACCCCCAGGGACCATGATTTGAACAAACTTGAATCTACACTTCCTAAGGATGGTTACATGCCAATTTGAGATTTCTTGGCCAAATATTTTTGAAAAGAAGATTTTAAAAAGATTTTCTCAATATATTCCTATGTAAAACTTGATCTCCCAATTGTGGCCCCACCCTATCCCCGGGGATCATGATTTGAACAAATTTGAATCTACACTACCTGAGGATGCTTCCATTTCAATTTCAGCTTTTCTGGCCTAATAGTTTTTGAGAAGATTTTTAAAGATGTTCTCTATATATTCTTATGTAAAACATGATCCCCCTATTGTGGCCCCACCCTACCCCCGGGGACCATGATTTGAACAAACTTGAATCTACACTATCTGAGGATGCTTCCACTCAAATTTGAGCTTTCCTGGCCTAATAGTTTTTGAGAAGACTTTGGCTCAGGTGAGCTAAAAAAGGTTAAGTTTACAATACAATAAGTTGTTAAAGTTGGTTTCTGGAAGAAGAGACTTTGAAAATTTTCTTAATAAATATTGAAATTTTTTTTAGTTTTTTAATCTTTAGTTTTTAAAATCTGTGTACAAACATAGAATCGTGAGCAAATCTCTGTATCTTGCTTATAATTCGAAGCTTAACACTCAAATATGGTTAGTAAATAGAAATTGTAAACAATTAAAACACAAGAAACATGCACTATAACAAATAAAGAACACAATTTATTTTTTCGAAATGAATCATATATATACATGTACATGTATATATCTACATATTTCCGACAGCGATATCAAACTCTATTTAAACTGAATAAACTCGAGAAAATGCCGAGCATCTCAACAAAACCTATTGCATTAATATACCATTACGCAAAATATAATGCCGAATTACCGATAGAATGAATTGTATTTCAGTACTTTTTTGATACATCAGATTTTGCTTAATTTGCGCAGGTAAACAGTTAACTGTTTGATTTACCGAAGTCTCTGTTTGATTTGATACGTAAAAATCACGAAATACAGACGATAGTTCCCAGGTTACAAAGCATAAATAATGAAAACGAAACGAAAATCAGAACAAGCTAACACCAACGTCATGTGTGAAAACTGTCAACGCATTGAAATATTTAGCCTCAATTTACTTCACAAAATCGGCACCAATATATTTTGCATGTTTCAAAAATTTCCCTTCCTTCGCGAACTGTTGCACAACAAGCAAATTCATCATAGTCAGATCGACCCTTTTTCGTATAATGTCATGGCTGCTTTAAACAAAGAACCTCGTTTTAGATGTATGGAATACGAGTCTTGGTAAAATGGGTACGCAAACCCGGGCCGTGGCAAAATAAAAGCCGGGGCAGATCGGCAATCGTCAATTCCAAATACGCATTATTTTGCAGCAATATTTACAGCAAATATAAATATACTGGTCCATCAAATATCCTGAAATTTTAATGAGATTGGCAGATTAATAACTGCCAATCTTTTGTTTTGCCCAGGCCAAGTCTTGTCTACCCATTTTACCGGATGCCGAATCCGAAGCTATTAAACTGATTGAAACACGCCTTTCCTTTATTATTATTTTCGTAATAACTCAGATTTGAAACAGAATTAGACCTTAATTTTTGCAATTTATATTTTCCTTCCCATAAGGATAATTTATGCTAAACTACGTTGAATTGAAATCAGTAGTTCTTGAGAAGAAGATTTTTTAAAATGCACCCCCCTTTTTCTACAGTTTCAAGGTTTTCTCCGCTTTGAATACAGATCGGACTTTTATTTCTGCAATTTATATTCGCCCTCCCATAAGGATGCTTTGTGCCAAATTTGGTTGAAATGGGATAAGCGGTTTTAGAGAAGAAGTTCAAAATGTAAAAAGTTTACAGACGGACAGACAGACGGACAGACGGACGGACGGACAGACGGACGGACGGACGGACGACGGACAAAAAGTGATCAGAATAGCTCACTTGAGCTTTCAGCTCAGGTGAGCTAAAAATGAAATCGTTGCTTATTTTAAAAAACTTTTTTCAACCCTCGATGCGTCTAAACATCGTCTGTTGAACAGCGTTGACCTTAAAACAAAAGCAGACTTGAACATTTTAAAGAATCAAGAAAATGATGTACAAAATTACATTCAAACTATGCAGGAATACATGGCCAACATTCAAAATGAAGATTCGCAAGAGAGAATATCTTTTATCCTTTACAACGTTCGTGTCACTGATAATACTTTTCCAAGAATATTTCAACCATGTTCAGTTCCCGGGATGATGAAATATTCAGATGGTCACTTTGACAAGGTATTAGTCCAGACAATTACAGGCCGCGTATACAATGGTACAGAAAATACCAAGCTACTCGATACCGACACAGTGCAGTTAATTAAAAGCATTGAATTGGGTAAAGGTGTAGTTTTATCACTTGCTTCTTGTCTAGAGGCAGAAACATTCTGGGTATTTTTGTCCGGCAAAAATGCCTTCGAAAGATATGAGAAAGGCCTACTAATAGAAGAAATTAAAGAAATTAATCGGTCTTCGCAAAATAAACCAATATGTTTAGTCAAGAACGAAAACCTTGTGCTGTTTAGAAAGGATTACAGTACAATCTTCATGCTAGAAGATCCACGTATGAAATTGTTTCTTGATGTTACACCATTGGCAATTGTATGTATTTGTCCAACCAAAGACGATGAACTGTACATAGGATTAGTTAATGCAACAGAGAAACATTTCGCAATTGGTCGTTTTAATCTAATTGGTGAATGCAAATACTACATAACACCTATGCATGGCAAGTGGAGTTCAGAATCTATCTTTACCGACGACAAGAAATTATATATCAATGAAAATCTGAATGGGGACATATGTCTATCAATGGGAACGGTACACGTTCTTTGCGCAAATGGAGATCACAGGTTCACCTATGATGGACAAGAAGCCTCAATGTCTCAGCCGTTTTTACCCCGGGGAATATGTACTGATGTATTAGGCCACATCCTTATTGCAGACGAAAACAACAATGGAATCCACGTTTTGGACAAGGACGGAAAATTCCAAACTATATTAAAATTTCCAGGAGAATCACTGGCAACTCCCATCTCTTTGTGCGTTGACAGCGAAAACAACCTCTACATCGGTTGTAAGGATGGTAAGATAAGAATCCTGAAATATTTAGATTAGCTGTTGTTAGACTCTTGCCGGGGAATCCATCTGAATATTACTATATTTTTGTGATTTTTTGCACACAAATATATGATTACTTTTATTTTCATTGCAACACAGATGAAATCCGAATGAATATAATTATATTTCAGACCCTTATTCTTTTTAGAAGTACAAATAAATATGCTGCATATTAACTATCTGTTGTTGTATTTGCACACATTGATTATATATAAGTAAGAGAAATCGTACTTAAAATATTTACAATATGACCTTTTATTCAGACAGTGTGCTTAAACAAAAGTAAGACATTTTTCAATATTTTATAATATTTAATAATGATGATATGATACACAACCCAATAAGTTCACTGTACCATGTAAAGAGAAAACACAACTTTCTCTTCCGCGTTTACCAGCGCAAGGACGGACATAATATTAATTAATCGGATAAACTGCATATGGTATGACGGATAAGAACCTGAAACATGTATAGAAATAGCACTATAAGTTATATGATATATGTATCTTTCAAAAGTTTTTACACACTTGTATATTTAGCATAATATCAATTTTTAACGCTAATAAGTTCAGTATTTAAAACAAGAGGCCCTGATCTGACCAAATGGGTTTTATGGGGTCAAATTCAGAATATCTTTACTATTTAGAGCAGTAAATCTTGTTTCAAAAGATTTTTTTTTTTATGTGTAATACATAAGTCTTTTGTTGTTTTAGTGATCTCTGTTTCAACAATTTAGAATCAAAACGATCATGATGCTTTCATACAAAGTAGAATTACAAATTGTAGCATTGCAGTTCTTAAACGAATATTTTTCAAAGGTTTTTTTAATACATTCATATACTGATTTTTTAACATCTCGGGGCCATAAAACTTAGACCAGCACACTCTCGATCCAAGTCTCACTTTTCCACTATACATTCCTTTTGTAAAAGTTAAGACTGATATCAAAAGTGAGTTCTTCTAAGTTTTATGGCCCCCAGGCCAAAGGTTGCCATGTTGCAGTATTTACATCAAAGGGACTTGGACACGATATGCATGAGCTCAAAATTATAAATTTTATTTTTCCATTTTTAATGTTTAGAATGGTTAATATGGGTATTTTTAATGCTTTATCAAAAGGACTTGAACCACGAACACCCAAAAATAGCCCATTCTCAGATTTTAATGAAATTTTCTATAACTGTTGTTTAGGAAGTCTACTTTCATATTGTAGAAAGTATAATGAGATTTGGGTCGCTAGGGGTCCGTACAGTGGGCTAAGATTTTAGGTGTCAGATTGGTCAACTTAGTGCAAAACTTAGCATTGACATAATGATCAACACAACACTTGTAATCAAATATAAAACTGATAAATATTCTAATACTGTAACAACTTAATCAACAATAACATTATGAGAAAAACATATAACACATTTGTATTCATGTATTAAGGTGTTTCTATGGCAACCAGACATTACAAAATCTCCAACTTCTGGAAAAGCAAGATTGATAGAGTAGTTTTTTCGCCATACTAACGAGATCAAGTTAAATATTTTCAAACAGAGCAGTGTCTCTTTAATGTTTTTACATCATTACATGTATATTATATATTCATGTATCTTAAATATAAGAAAAAGAATAGTTTCCATGACAACAAAAAGTTACAATTTTTTTCAATGTTAATAGCAGTTGAAGTTGAAGATTGTGAATGGCATTTTTTAAATCTATATTCCAAAAGTATCATATCAACAAATAAAAAATTTATGAGATCAATAAATAAATGTAGTTCATGAAATTAAAATACACACACAAATAAGTTTCCATGACAATACAAACTTATTATAATAAATTCTATATAACGCATTATACTCAAATAAGTTTCCGATATTTACTACATTTTAACACCATTCATCAAACATGTTGTTACATGCATGCATAATTGGAGATCCTTCTGGCTGATATACGAATTAACATTTAATCTAACAATGTTTACAGTTAAATGTCATTCTTCCGTCCCACTGAATTCTCCCTCAGAGGACTCACGTTCATCAACTGGAGTTGGAATGCTGTTTGCATCGTCAACAAAGTCTCCCCAGTTGTGATCCTGTGTCTCGCATTTCCCAACAAGAGGCACATGGGCCACATATCGCTCACCTGAACAATAGTTCTTGTATTATTTTATTTCGAAAGGGTTTATTATGAAGTGAACTCTGAAAAAACTAGAAAACTGACCAGTCAGGAAGGGTCCCGCTATGACAATTAATATAGAGAAGTGAAAAAAACTTTGAATTCCATCCTCTTTATATTAACAATGATGAAAAATAAATGCCCGGCAGAAGATGTAAAGAACTGGAATTTATAGGATCTCGTGATTTGTAGTTGGATATGATTTTCATCCAACAGTTAAAGTGTTTTTTTTTTCTTGAGCCTTAGTGAGGGGATAAAACACACAAGTTGGATAAAAATCATATTGTACTACAAATCATATGAGATTCTATTTATCCCAATCATGTTTTATGCACCAAAATCAATGTTTACACTGTTTATAAAACTCCACATTATTTTACTTCATTATGCCTAAGCAAATCCCATTGTAAAGTCACAACTGTGGGATATCAAAAAAATATCCAATGAGTCATATCAACGGGATAAAGGGGGTTAACATGAAATAAAATTTGTTAAACAAACAAAGAATTGATACCAATGCAATGATACCTAGGCTTTGCCTCAACTTCAAACAAACATCACTTGCAGACACATGTGTACGGTATTACATATAACAGATAAAGACAGACCTTAGATTTTCTGAAAACAGGCAAGATAATTAATCTCTGAGGATTCATTGTGTACGGTATTTTAACCAAAATAAAATATGAATATTATATTTTAAATCCATATTTCAAAGAATGTACACAATACTACACATCATTCAAAATTGACCTTAACTTCAAAACAAAGTTCATTTGCAGACACAGGCAGTGCAGTAATTAATCTCAGTGTGACAGATAAAAATAAAGCTTAGGATTTTCTTCCTGTGGAAGGTTAATTAATCCCAAAGGACAAATATTGCACAGCCTTCCATGTATACAATGGTTACATCCTCAGCAGTTATCTCTCTTTGCCCATACATTCTCAGCAGTTATCTCTCTTTGCCCATTCATTCTTATGCATTGTTAGGAATCTACCCCAGCACCCCAGCTCCAAACCAGAAGACATAGAGAACCAAACTTAGCATCAAAATATTTATTTCTGCCTACTGAACTACCATACCAAATTTGAATTTGATTGGGCGACCATAAAAAAAGTTATTAGAAAAAAAACAGGAAATTTGTGGACGGAAGAGTGACAGACGGACGGACAGAAGGACGGACGGACAGAGTGATTACTATAGGGCACCCGCAAATCCTTGCGGGGCCCTAAATATTGCAAAACTCTCATATATTTCAAGATTTTGCAATATATTAAAAAATACATATTAATACCCATTTGCAGTCCAAAAAAAAATCCCATTTCACTGAAAAGAAATTGAAAAATATTCATTAAATAATTGAACGATGATATTGGCCTCTGTTTCGTATTTCAGTCATTAAAAGATTCTTTATCGATTCATCAAATAAAATATTGCAGGTGTGATGAGGACATTAGACATGTTAAATTTTGCATTCTCATCTGTCTTATTTATACTGATCCGGGAGTTTGCGGATTCCACAACCCACCTTATCGATCAAAAATAGAGGATTCAATGCAGATCTTGACAGATGTACTTTACACCTCTCTCTCTCTCTCTCTCTCTCTCTCTCTCTCTCTCTTACACACAACTTACACACAACTGAGTCTTTTTCTCTCACCTTTGAAACAAGACGACTTGTATTGGCACTCTCTGTTGTCATCTGTTTCTCTCCTTTGGACATAAAAGAAGGCACGGGGGCATGGATCCCAAGCTCTTCTAAAAAATCTAGTGAGTCTCGAAACCCCCGATCAACCACGAAAATATCATCCTTCTCCACCCAGCTGCAAAAACCCTCTCTGTTGGACTTCACGGCGTGCTTAAGGATACCTGCGTCATTGTTCCTTGCAAGGTAGCGGTCCATAACTGATAAGTAGTAGCCAGTGGTTGAAACAATTATCAATGGCTTTACCAAAGGACGTCCCTTGTGCACACTATATGATTGCCTTTGGAATTGGAAGTTTCCGCTCTTGTTAATGTAGATGTAGGTACTGTTCATAACCAAAATTGCTTGATTGCCTGGGCTAGCTGGTTTCGAACAGAGTTTGAGCTATCTGTCTTGTAAGGTGCTGTATTATCTCTGCACGTGAGATGTGCTGGAAACCCAGGTTTTCATGGACAAATCTGCCGGAAAGGGCTGAGCTTACAGAACTAATGCATCTTGGAATACTGGACTTTGATACATTGAAAAGAGTTGAAAGTACTCTGTTAAATTCACCTCCCCTTAATTTCACACTTGTTGCAGAGAAAATTCCCATCACTTGGTGTTCGTCCTGAAGTTCTGTTGACCCCATGTCTGTGACTTTTTGATATGGCAAATCTGTCAGTCTTTTTTGTAATGTGAGGACAAAGGAAGCACTTTTAGGATTTTTTACCAGGCATCTGACGCAAAATAATGGAAAAACTAATAAGATTATTCAAAGACTACATGCACATGTATATAATTATTGATTTTAATTATTGTAAATTTTCCCTCTTCAAATTTAGATTTAATATGCATGCATATTTAATTCCTTTTTTGTATTTATAACTAAAAGGTACACAAAAGGTAAAACAGCCTAAGTAAAATCCCTCTCTCCTTCAGAGCAGGGTGATAAATAGCAATACACGTGTATATTGTTTATCCAATATCCATACTGAATATTTATATTTAAAAGTAAATGAACAGACAATTTTAAATACCTTTAACTCTTATCAAATCAAACATCATGAAAGTCGTAATCTGTTAAATCTCTCATTTTCAAAGACGCCACAAAGATCCAGCACAAAGTATGATGCTATAAGTATTTTCAGAAGTAAGGCAAGTTAGATTTGACAGTAAACTCTGTAATTTATCATTTCATTGAAACATAACTTTATAAATTTAGGTAGAGTCGGGTTTATCAAATGAATTTAGTAGATCTAAATAAATTAAATGGGAGGTGTATTTGATCGATTCATTATGGTGCATTTATCATTTAATAGTTTCATAAAAAGAAGGGATTACCAGGGATGTTGCACATTCTTTTATTACAGAAACTTCATATTTTTCATATGTTAACATTAAAATCATCAATTTAAAGATGATCAATTTGTAAGAATACCAGAAAAATAAATTGGGTTATTATAGTATATTTTACAAATGTTTTAGAATTTGGGATGAAACATTATAAAATGTGTACATGCATATCAAGATTTGTACATACACACAAAAATTATACAAACCTATTTAAATTGAAAAATTAAATTAAAAAAAAATAATAAAGAGTAGCACACACATAAGATATTAAATAAAAATTTTTTTGGAAAAATCTCTATCACTTTGTTTAACTGTTTAATGTGTGTCTGACAAAAAAAAGCAATTTGATGAAATAATTTAAAAAGTTTTATTAAATTTGTAAGCATTTGATTTGTAGATTTGTGATTTTTTTTTTAAATATAATGGCAATATATGGTATAATTTTAAAATGAATTAGCACTAAGTTACAATTAATCTATCAAATTATTCCTTTTTTTTCACAAAGTAAAACAATTTCCAAATTAATATAGGTGTAAAAAAAATTAAGATCCACCACTGCAATTTTGTTAGTGGTCCCCCACGCCGTTAAAGGGAAGATAATTTAGGATTACTGAAGATGATATTTTCTCAAAAACAATTTGTCAAGAAAAGATGTGCGAACTGTAGCATTGTCTAGCCGCCTAAATTATAGTCATTGATCATTTAATCAGAGTTACGGATATTGTTGCTTAGGTGAGCGATGTTGCCCCTGGGCCTCTTGTTAAGAAGGGAAGTTGTTGTTTTGCATATCAATTGTACATATATCAGAGATGTGCATATTACTTGGATTTTGATTTGATTATTTATGAAAAAATATACTCATTTATTTTTGGCAATAATATTGCATATAGGGTACCCGTATTGTACGGAAAACTCCACCTACAGTTTTCAAGATAGGAACTTGTTGTTTTGCAGAGATGTGCATATTGCTTGAATTTTGATTTTTGACAATTTATGAAATTAAAAAGTAAATGTTGAACTTCATTAGTTTTTTTGGCAAAATATTGCATATATAGAATGTAGCCCGTTTCATAGTTTGGTAGTGTTTATCAATTCAGGTTTGACTAATGAATAATGAATACTTGTCACAAAAAAGAAAACCTTATTTTCTGGCACATTCAATGACAGTTTTTCTCTTGTTTTCTCTCAGACGATGAAATTAACCCATTAATCTTCCTTTCTTCGTCATCTCCTCTTTATCGGACCGATCCCACACGATGAATAAGAATTTTGCCATCTTCTAGACCAACATGTTACTTTGTTGACTTGAATCATACCTAACATGCTATTTTATAACATACTAGCGGTGTTCCAAAATTTAGTATCTACTGATAAGTTCTTTGAAACAGACCAACCTATAATTTGATGTAAATGTCATCTGTTTTGTACTGTAAATGGCGACGTCTTAAAATGGTCAGATGCAACGTGTGGTCACTTGTGACATGTGCGAAGAAACAGCAGAACATGTCTGTTAAACTTGCCAGGACAAACTTTGTTCAAGATGCAAACAAGTTCACGGCAAGAGAATGGCGTCGTTTGACCATGAAGTTGTTTTGTTGAGTTCCAGTGCCCTTTCTCCGTTAAAACAGAATATTAGTAATTTGCAACAGGTGTGTAGCAAGCACGCCGGTTATCGAATCATTATTTGCTGAGGTGATAGTGAAATACCAATCTGCGAAAAATGTCTACCAGAACACAGTGGACATCGGATGAGAAGTATTTCAGAAACTATTAAGCAGAAACAACCGGAGCTTAAGATTTAGAAATATAAACAATCAAAAGATCCATGTAGAAGTTGCATATGGTCAAACCTGTAATGCGTAGTTACACACAAAAAGAAAAAAACCGGTCACATACCAGCAACGTATATTTAAACTTAGATAACAGGAACGAAAGAAAATAAATAAAAAATAATATGAAATAAATAAAACCGACAAGCAATACATCGTTTACAGATTTTACTGATGAAATTCTCCACAAGCGTAAAGGACTGTTTATGGTTTGGAAAGTCTGAGATGTAGTTGACAATGGTTCGAGATCTGTGTAGTTCCTGCTGCGCCCCCCCCCCCTCCCCGCACCCACCCCCAACAGTCTGACTCTCACTGTAAAACATATTACTGAATATTATCCAAGGAATAAATATTAAACTTTTGTCGATAAAAAAGAGGGAATTTGGTTTTGGTTTTTTTTTCTCAATTATATGTCCCATTTTCATTATTTCAGCTTACCGAGATATAAAGTCGGAGATCTTAAATATGCTAGTTCATTTGTGTTGATACAAATTTCAATTAAAATTATTTGTACAGTTTTATATCGCTGCCATAATTTATTAGATGTTTTCCCTGTATACAACCCATAACGCGGGAGAGTCGCCAAAAAGTATGGGGGAGTCGCCTTTAACGGAAGGGGAAGTTTATTTTGTCCGCTTCGGAGACGGAAGAATTTTAGGTCAAATTAGGGATGTGGATATTTTTGGATTTGTTTCGAGTACGTTGCACCTATATGTGTGGTATAAAGTGCACTGTCTTGTCGACGTAACACAAAGAGCTAGAGCCACGAAGCATCAAAATGTGCCTTAAATTTTTCACAAAACTCAAGTTTGAAACAATACAAATTGTAATTACTTATAATGTAGGGCACAATATTCTGCTTCTATGCATATGAAATTTTTTCACTTCGGCCCCACCGTTTAGCACATGCGCATCATCAAATATACTATGATCGTTAAAAATAGCTTAAAATTGTAGATTTTACTGCAGTATTTCCCAAATTTGAATGTGGCCACACTTGAGTACCTCTTTGAAACTTTTAAAACTGAGAGATATTGCATAAATGCATCTGCCTGCAAAATTTCGTAGAGGTACTCGAGTGTGGCCAATGTGTATTTTACAAATTTTGTGAAAATTTTAGTAACAGAAAATAAAACTGACCACTCTATTTTAGGGTAATTATTTGATTCCATTTTATTGAAATAGCAGAATTTAATTAAGAATGATAAAGAATTACAAGAATATTTTTAAAGAAATCGATATTCTTTTTTCATTTAATTAATGAGCATTAAAACACTGCTGTAATGTCATTCCCTTGTTCCAGCAGTCAAAAAATTGTACTTGTGACAGTCCGATATATTAGAGAGCTTCTAAATATCAGACCATTACCAGTGGTTAAAATACTGTTATTCTTTAAAATCGGGCTGTCTCAGGAATCAACAACGATATTCAATGGAGTGATTTAAGTACTATATACTGTAAAACGAGAAAATATGGCGCACTACAAATTTTAGCGCCTTTGGCGCATCGTCCTCTGAGCGCTAAAATTAATAGTGCGCCAACGATTTTCCATATGTAGTAAATCTCTTCAAGTTGCAAAACAATAACGTCAGTCCATTTTTAAGGCTATAAAGAAGGGGTCGTATACGTAATATCAGATGCCGTCGATTCTGTTTGTTTAAACAATTACACGGGTATAAGTGCCTAAACATGGATTAATTAATTCAATATTAATTGCTTTTTAATATCTCTCATTACCACCTTGAAAATTGGGCTTCTTACCATGCCACTTCCATTTAGCTCCTCGAGGTGAAAATGTGATGAAGCGTGGCGATCGTTAACGCTGACAATACATGATTGATCATAATTTCTTTTTGTGTTATTTTAATGTAAAATTAATGTAAAAAAGATTCGCTCATGGTGATCGAAACTCATGGTAAATGTAGCATTTGATTTCACTTTTAGTTTCGGGACTCTTCTAGTGTTATCCAAGTCGACACGTTAAAAATCAAAATCCGATAACTCAAAGAAAGTGAGCGCACAAGATAGTAAGTTTGCAGGAATCCTCGACACGAATCAATTGGGATTTGAATGTCTATAACCTCAAAAGGCTATGTACAGGTTTCAACAAAAATATATTAAATTGAGAGTCGAAGTTCATGGCTATTCCGGTTATTAAAAAACTCACAAGCTTTCAAAAAATGGCAATGAGAGTTAAACCGATAACTAGTTGGAAATGTTAATGCAAACATATTTTAATGAGGTTATATTGTGTATATCCTAAAAAACTAGTAATAAGAAAAGAAAATAATGTTCATACAACAGATCTAGAAATCAATAACAACAAATTTAAATATACCGGAATATTATAATTCAACATCATGGTATAATAACAAACATTTAAAACAAAAAAGTTTAATTTAAAAAAAAAAAAAGACCACCAGTTGAATTTGAACCCAAAACACTGAATGTTTGTATTCACTGATCCAGGACGAAACCACTGAGCCATGCGAGACTTGTCAATATATATAATCTATAAAGTACTGTTTCAAACAACATTGTCATATAAATGGACTTTGTTTTTTATCCTTCAAAAAATAATTTGAAAAAGTACATAATTAGTCATCTCTGGGTCATCTCTCCATCTTTTTTTTCAAAGCGATATTTTCAATGTTGAAATATGTTATCTTTACACGTTTCAAATTTGTGGAGAGAAGACCCAGAGACATCAAAATCATTTAAAAACAGCTGTAAATAAGTAGGATTTTGCATGAATTGCATCGTGTTGCTATATTTAGACCTATATTATGATAAAACCTTTTGCATTTCAAATATTTTCCCACTCATTCCACATCCAACAGAAAGCAAATATCGGTTATAATTCGAAAAATATTCAAAATTAATTGATGACATTTTTACTCTCCTTGTGCGCCCAGATTCCTGCCGAATGTACATCTTAAGCGCCCACTTTCAAATTTGTTTACCAACAAAAATTACAGATCATCGCCAATAAATGAAGTTTTCATATCTATCTACTGACGATTTACACAAAAGTAAGTGTATTGTTTTCAACAACAGTTTACCGTGCATGCGAGATAGAAACACGTGCTGTCGCATATCGGCTTAACACCAGTGCCTAAAACGGGCCTCGAAACTGTTTTATATTATTTCATACAGAACTGCTTTCGGCATACTAGTATATTCATTACATATACACAGTCGCTAAAAGGTTTGATTTTTCACTAGTACTTGAACAGTTCGTGATCGGTGAGCGCACAGTGAGTGCACTCTAAACGAACGGCGAGTGCACGCTGAGCCGAATTCGGATAGCGCTTATGAACGGTGAACTGTGAGCGAACGCAGAGCGCAAACGCAAGCGCAAAGTGAACGTTGAACTATAGATATACTCTATGTGAACGCAAGATGAACGATTTATTTGGAGTGCCCCGGGCGGTATTGTTACATTGTGTTTTGTTGGTAATCAGGAAATAATAACAATAAACTACATGTTTGTATTGTTATATGCCTAAATATGATATTATCTGACTAAACAATAGATGAACACTTAACGAACGCAGTGAGCGCAAGGCGAAATCTTTGTGAACGCACGGTGGGCGTTTTGTGAACAATGAGCGGGAATGGAGCGGAGCGGAGAGCGCAAGTAAACGCACGGTGAGCGCAAATGAACGCATGGTGATCCCACGGGAAAATAGGAAAATAAAACATTTCAAAGTTATACTTTGCGCATCATCAGCATTACTTCAGGCAGTTTCAAATTGCAGAAAAAAGAACTTTGAAGACACCGACATATTTACATGTACCGCCGTTATATTGACCTTCAGCACTGGTCCCTGTAATATTTTTTAATCTTTATTGAAAATAAGCTTTTCATGCTATTTTCATCAATAAATTTATTTTCATAAATTAATTATAATGTCTACATGATAATTTTATTTGTTTTTTGTTTATTTTATTAGATTTAAGTCATACGTAGTTTTATCATTTCATGACGTTACTGAACAAAAATGACGTCTGTTCTACATTTTTCATAAAAACAATGCCATATTGTAAACTCTGTTTATAAAAAAGTATAATAGATATCGAAAAAAGAAAAACAGTTATGAAAAGCTAAGACTCTACCCTATATTTTACCAAAATATGGTAATTTTTAATGATAGGGCAATTTGTGATGCTTCGTGGCTCTAGCTCTTTAAAAACAAACAATTCTTGCTAATGTTGAGAAACATCTATTTAACTGGATTTTTATTGTAACATCCTGATGCCCCCCCCCCCCTTACAAAAAAGCTAGATCTATATAAGATATAACCTATGGACGGAAAGTCGGCCCACGGTCGATTACGCTTTGTTCCCCTCACTATCATTTAGAGTGTGATAGACAGAAGAACGAGGCGGAAATAACCAACAATGATAGGAAATATGAAATACAGATGGAAAAAAGATACAGCATAAAATTAAAACATATTGGTTTTAAAACAACTAAATAACAAAAAACCAGGAAAATGACAAATTATAACAGTTAAATGAGGATTTCCCTTCTAACTGTTTGTTCTTGGGGTTTTTTGTTGTTTGTATGTGATTGTTGTTTTGTACCTTATGTGCCTTTGGAATGATTTGAGATAAATAAATTTTAAGAAAAGAGAAAATGTCAAGTTAATTATCAATACACATATTCCTTTGCACATATTCCTTTGCACACATGCTGGTTTGAATTTCTAGCTACAATTCATAAACCCTTTATATATACATATGTACTATCCGGTATGTAATGATACCGAATTAATATCAAATAATGTTCAATTTGCAAAACGAGAAAACTTTGAACTCAAATTAAACATTACACACAGTATTTGCTACTTTTCCGTATGTTCTGTTTTCCGAAAAATGACTCCCCTCTATGTAACAATTACATCTGAAAAAGGTGCCCCGATTGTTTATTTTTCCTAAGTTTTATTAGGATTTAACAATTGCACATAAAACGTTTGTCACTTTTTCGAATGTTTCAACTGTCTATAACCCATTATTATGCCTTCTGTCAGTTTGTCACTATACATTCAATACTCATCTATTTTCACATAGTATAAAAGGATTTATATAGCGTAAGCATACTATGCCGAAATAGAGCACGGCAAATATTTTCAACGAAAATCTTTCAAGCGCCGACAGCGGGATTCGAACTCACGACGCTAAAATCATTCAAGCTTGAAGCCCAACGCGTTACCGTTACGCTAAATTAGCCGTTATTATAAATTACGGTATTTATATATATAAAACGTAGATATATACGACTGACATCAAGCAATTAAAATTATTCATTTTTCCAAAAACACTTCATTATTGACGGTAATTTTAAAGTTAAAGTTTCCTATAAACTTTTGAACAAATTGATTGAACAATTTTCAAAGAAATTCTACATGAGAATCACAAAAACGCTTTTTTAAATGACGCTTGAAAAAGAATGTTCAAGAAAAAAAATTCAATGAGATTTCGTCTGCTAAACATTTCGAGTTTTCTCGGTAAGGCCAAACGTCTCTCATTTCTTGAAAACAACATAAACCTTTGATGACTTTTTATTGTACAACAACTTGTTGATTAAATAAACAATCAAATCAATTGATTAATTTTAAGAAGAAAAAAACCGCTTGCTTTTCCGGTGATTATTTTTAGCGACTTGTCAACACTCGAACGTCACAGCTACTTATACCAAAGCACGTCAGTATATTCAACAGTCGGCATAATAATAACAATAGTGTTGTGTTGTGCATGTACTATGCCTAAATAGTAGTCAGGGTTTGATACATAGTGCACTCGCCTCCGGCTCGTGCACTATGTATCAAACCCTGACTACTATTTAGGCATAGTACATGCACAACACAACACTATTATATAAATAAAAGTCGTATATTTTGCAACTCATGTTTATTTTGACTATTCGATTACCGTGAATTTGAAATCTGCCATATAGTTTCGAAGTGTTCGAGACTATTAGACGCATAGGGCAAGGGCGGATCAGGGATTTTAAGTTAGAGGAGCATCAGTTTTAGGCAGATGCACCCCTGCGAATGTTATTGTTATTTAAATTTTAGATCACGTGTTTTAATTTGACCCTTTCAGTTTCGCAGTAAAAATCGTCCCTCGTGTTCATAGTCTATTTCATAGAATCTAGGTACTTGTAGTCAAACATAAAAAATTAGAGGTTTATTGATTTTAAACTTTATCTTCATTAACTGGTGGATAAAATGTGTTTTAGAAATAAATGTGACAATACAAAAAAAAATAGTTTTTTTTCTGCTGTTGCAACATTTAAAATGTATATTAGAGATCCCCCCTAAGGGTTATTTTCGATCCGCACCTGACCTAGAAATAGCATCAATAGTGAAACAGACTATACTATTTTATGCAGAATGTTCCTTGAAAATGGCTCGATATACTAAGTTTTGATACAAAACAGACACCCATAATTTTTCTAAAAACATGGTATTGCACACAACAAGCATCAAACATGGATATGATTTTATTAAGCAACCCAATGTTTACATTTTCAACCACTCTACACGTGGCTGAACACGAACGATAACTCTGTTCTGAATATCATCGTTTAATTTAAATAACCGCTAGATGGTGAAATAAAACATACATCCAACACGGTTTTCATGTTTTAACATAAATCAAAATAGGATATGATATGAAAAACGACTATTACTTACGTATTTTTAGAATATTATCCGAACACATATACTTCCGCTCGAAAATTCACAGGAACTGAACAAATCTTCGTGAAGTCTCGTGAACTTTCATTCGAGCACCTCTGGATTCATTATATACTTAGCAACGATAAAGAAAACATTCCGAACACATTCGCAGGGGTGGATGGTCTAGGGGCCTTTTCTCAGGTAGTTGATAACAAATACATTTACATTTGAAAACAGACTATAGCGTCCTGATCACTCAGGTGTGAAAATCAAAATATTAGCCATGTGGGAATTGAGAATTTCAGAATGTTGGCCAAGTGGGAATAAACCGCCCTAAGGCCCCAGTGGATCAAGGGCAAAACCCTCCTGGGGGTGCAGGGTCGAAGCCCCCGGAAGCTCCTGACATTTAGATATTTTGTACGGTAAAAATGAAGTCCTCAGATTTAGACTTTTTAAATATTTTTCTTTTCGTGATAATACATATAAAAATTGATAAGATCATTTGCAATTTTTTAAGGTTTGCAGATTTAAGACCTGCAGTAATCCCATCAAATCCCCCTGCCTTGCAGAAATATAAGAAACAATTCCTTTCATTATTTTTTTTCAGGAATGGCTGTAAATTAATCAGTTTAAAAGAATCAGTTTCAATGGGACGATATATAAAAGGTAGCCATGCCTGCTTGTATAATAATAAACATGGAAAAGTCGTTTAAAACACAAGCTAGTATAACCATTTACTAAGCAAACTGTAACACCCCTGCGAATGTGTTCGGAATGTTTTCTTTATCGTTGCTAAGTATGTAATAAATCCAGAGGTGCTCAAATGAAAGTTCACGAGACTTCACCGAGATTTGTTCAGTTCCCGTGAAATTTCGAGCGGAAGTATAAGTGTTCGGATAATATTCTCAAAATACGTAAGTACTGGTCGTTTTTCATATCGTATCCTACTTTGGTTTATATGTTAAAACATAAAATATTTCATAAGTTCGTCTTATTTCACCATTTAGCGGTTTTTTATATTAAACGATAATATTCAGAGCAGAGTTATCGTTCGTGTTCAACCACGTGTTGAGTGGTTGAAAATATAAACATTGCGTGGCTTAATAAAATCATATCCATGTTTGATGCTTGTGGTGCGCAATACCATGTTTGAAAAAAATAACGGATGTCTGTTTTGCATAAAAACTTAGTATATCGATAGACTGGTTCGCTGTCACTGATTACGAGCGCGCCTCGTATAATCAACGAATTTCCTAGCGGCAGCGTTTGGAATCAAGGGCAGGCTATCCAGTCTAAGTATATCGATTCATTTTCAAGGAACATTCATTATAAAATTGTATAGTCTGTTTCACTATTGATGCTATTACTAGGTCAGGCACGGATCGAAAACTAATCCTCAGGGGGATCTCTACTTAGCATGTTAATTGTTGCAACAGCTGACAAAAACTATTTTTTTTGTATTGTCACATTAATTTCTAGAACACATTTTATTCACCAATTAATGAAGATAAAGTTTAAGATCAATAAACCTCTAGATTTAATATTTGATTACAAGTACCTAGATTCTATGAAATAGACTATAAACACGAGGCACGATTTTTACTGCGAAACTGAAAGGGTCAAATAAAACCACGTGGTCTAAAATTTAAAGGGACATCGACACGATTTGACTTAAAATTTTCAAATTTTATTTTTCAATTTTAAATGTTTATACTGATGAATATAGAAGTTTATAATTCTATGTCAAAATTTGAAAGTCAAATATCAAGTTGTATGCAAGATACAGGGTTCATCAATCTAATTAAAATTAGATGTTAGATCCGCTCGCTTACTCGCTAAACAAACAAGTTTGTGTAGCGAGTAAGCGAGCGGATCTAACATCTAATTTTAATTAGATTGCAGGGTTCATAATTCTTTGTTTTGTAAACAAAGCTCGAATATTGTCATTTTTTACATATTGGTTGTATTGGTGTAAGTTTCAATCAAATGTATCTTTGTTTGTTGATAATAGTATTTATGAAGATATTGAATTAGTTTAAATTGTTTTTTACATGTCATTTTATCTAAGAAATGGTAATTTTCTACATTACAATATTTTTAAACATCTATAAGACTCGAGCTTTGTTTACATTACAAACAAATCTTACAACAGTATCTCGCTTGTAACTTGACTTTAATGTTCAATATTTTGGTTAATCATTTAAAATGCACCAGTAAACCATTTTATCAATAAAAAATAAAAATAAAAATTTTGATGTCAAATCGTGTTCAAGTCCCTTTAAATGACAATAACATTCGCAGGGGGGTGTAAAAGGTGTGTAAAAGGTGGGTGACTGGTTACATTTGAACCCACTCGTATGGAGAGCGTGACTAAAATGTGCTTTTGTAGTAGCGTTTTCTTTATATATGTATAAATGAAAACTCCACGTCTCAGGTTCGATGGATTTATTATAATTTCATTATGAACCCTGTAAAAGGTCAACAATAGCGTATAAGCATTCATTATAACAATAAACATATTATATTAATACAATGACATTTTCATAGAATTATACATGAATAAATTTCTTTAAAAGTTGACAATATATACTGAGTAAATTATGCAAAAGAATCATAAGAGTTATTCCCCTTATATCAAAGTGATATACACGTATAAATTTATATAAGAACTTGATCGTTGATAAGTTCACGTACACAATTATAAATAATAACTAGACACGATCTCGTTGCGAGCAACGAGGAGGTCTTCCGTCTAATTTTAGAATTTGAGATATATATTCGATATATATTAGATCTTGATTTTGCTATTTGACAGCTAAACATGATTTAGAATAGAAAAACGGGGTGTACATTCGAAGGGCCAGATACTTTTTTGTTTCAGGGATAAGAGCTTTGTTCAACAAGTGTTTAGAAATTCATCACCGTTCTTGAGATATCTGAGAAAAAAAAAGTTTTAGGGGCCAGTCCTTCACCTCCTTATTGGAGCCGCTGAACCAAATTTTGAAGGTTGCATTTTGTAAAGTACATCATTTTGGGCATCTTTTATTCTACACTGCATTTCAAAATATTTTCCTTTTTGAGATATAGGGGGTCATGGTTTATGGACTCTTGACCCCTAAAACATCATAATTCCATAACACATGAATAAATCATTACATTACTTGGATCGAAACTGTAATATAAACATATTTGCTTCTATAGCCTTTCATTAAATTTCTCTCAGTAAAGAGCTACAGATGAAAATTTTGTTCCCTAATTTTAGGGGCCAGCCCCTTTTTTGATATCGAATAAAAGGTCATTTAAATCTCAACATATTTTGTTCAACTACTGTTTAGAAATTCGTCACCGTTCTTGAGATATATGGGAAAGAACGTTTAAGGGGCTGATCCCTTAACTCCTTATAGGGGCAGTTTAACGAAAATTGCATATTATTTAGTACATCATTTTGAGTATCTTTTATTCTTTACTGCATTTCAAAATATTTTTCCTTTCTGAGATATATGGGATCAAAATTCTGGACTTTTGGCCCCTAAAAACCCTTATTATGTAACACATGATAAAATCATTACATTGCTTGGATACATAACTGTAAGATAAACATATTTGCTTCTATAACTGTTCACAAAATATCCCTCAGTAAAGGGCTACAGATAAAAGACTTTAGAGCCCTTTGGTCCCCTAATTTTAGGGGCCAGCCCCTTTTTCTTGATATCAAATAAAAGGTCATGTAAATCCCAACCCCTTTTTGTTCAACAACTGTTTAGAAAATCGTTACCGTTCTTGAGATATATGGGAAAGAACATTTTAGGGGCCGATCCCTTAACTCCTTACAGGGGCCGTTTAACAAAATTTTGAAAATTGCGTATGGTTTAATACATCATTCTGAGCATCTTTTCTTCTTTACTGCATTTCAAAATATTTTTCCTTTCTGAGATATATGTGATCAAAATTCTGGACTTTTGGCCCCTAAAAACCCCTAATTACGTAACACATGATATAATCATTACATTACTTGGATACATAACTGTAATATAAACATATTTGCTTCTATAACCGTTCACAAAATATTCCTCAGTAAAGGTCTACAGATGAAAGACTTTAGAGCCTTTTGGTCCCCTAATTTTAGGGGCCAGCCCCTTTTTCTTGATATCAAATAAAAGGTCTTCCAAATATTAACTTTTTTTGCATTACATGTGTTTACAAAATATTATTTAGAAAAGAGATAAACTAAGAAAACCATGAAAAATTACGACGTTTTTTTAGTCTCAATTTTCGGGACCAGGCGAGCTTTAACGCCGTTTGAGCATGACAAATATGAATGCCAAATAGCACATCTACAATCTCTTGTCTACAATCCCTGAAAGTTTGAACTCAATATCTTTTACCGTTTAGGAGGAGATCCCTGGACAAGCCAACCCTCTGAAAATCGCTAAAACGTCATTATCTCAAGAACGGAAGTGACGTCATCAAAATAAAAAAAGATGTATTTAGTTCAAATAAATATCTATCGGATCTGAAAGTTTCATGAAAATCGATTGAGCCATCTCCGAGAAATCGCCTGCACAAAAATGCGTAAGAAAAAAAAAACAAGAATAATAATAGGGAACTAGAGCAAAGCTCGTTGCAAAGCAACGAGTGGGTCTTCCGTTAATGTCAGAAGTAAAGCTGGAAGTTCCTGTCAGAAGCAGAGCTCTTAAACCAACAACAAGAGTAACGAAAATAAAAAGATGAAAAAATCGAATTATTCCTGGTACGACTTAACAAAATACGAATGATTTTAAGTACGACTTAACAAAAACATTTCCGATTTCAAGAACGACTTAACAAAAAAAATCCGAAAGTGTTCAAGTACGACTTAACAATTATTTTTGGTACGAGTTAATTTTACTTTGAATATTACGCTATTTTTTAAACCAAGGAAGCGGAATCAAAATTTCCGGAAAAATCAATTTTTAAACCCCGATATCTCTGTTATGCATCGTCCGATTTTGAAACGGCTTTCAGTATTAGATTCAGCTTTATAAGCTCTACAAAACACATATTCGTTTTTTATTTCATCAGAAAATTCATTTTTTCGAAAAATTTGTTTCACTTCCGGTTTCGACCTGAAGTGACAAAATAATTTTTTCTGTACATTTGCCATAAGTCAATCCGCAGATTTACAATCACAGAAAATTTCAAGTCTTTATAAACAACCGTTTACGAGAAAAGTGCTGGACAAAATCACTTTTTGAAAATTTTTAAAATGACGTAACTAGAAACCGGAAGTGACTTAATGACTAAAAGTTTGAAGGCTTCAAGGGACAAGAAATAAAAAAAATCCCTGAAAATTTCTTGCAAATTGGTTGAATAGTTTTTGAGATATAAAGCAAAAAAGAAGTCAGAAGGAAAAACAAGAAGAATAATAATAATAACTAGAGCAAAGCTCGTTGCAAAGCAACGAGTGGGTCTTCCGTTAATGTCGGAAGTAAAGCCGGAAGTTCCTGTAAGAAGCAGACCTCTTAAACCAACAACAAGAGTAACTAAAATAAAAAGATGAAAAAATCGAATTATTCCTGGTACGACTTAACAAAATCCGAATGATTTTAAGTACGAATTAACAAAAACCTTTCTGATTTCAAGAACGACTTGACCAAAAAAAACCCGAATGTGTTCAAGTACGACTTAACAATTATTTTTGGTACGAATTAATAATTAAATTATTAATCTATACCCTTTAGTTTCGGAGGAGTTACGTGGACAAAATGGTCCTTAAAAATTCACAAAATCCTCAAAATCTCAAACCGGATGTGACGTCATCAGCTCAAAATTTTACATTCGCAAGCACGTTTTATGTTCTATCAGTCCTGTCAATTTGGTGAAAATCGACCAAATAGTTTTTGAGTTATAGCTCTCGAAAAATGTCAGAGGAAAAATGTAGAATAATAATAACTAGAGCAAAGATCGTTGCAAAGCAACGAGTGGGTCTTCCGTTAGTGTCGAGAGTAAAGCTAGAAGTTGCTGTAAGAAGCAGAGTTTTAAAACCAACTACAAGGGAAAATTAAAAAAAAATATTTTAAAAATATGGAATAATTCTCAGTACGACTTAACTATATCTGAATGAACTCAGGAACGAATTAACAAAAACCTTTACAATTTCTGGAACGACTTAATAAAAAAAAATCCCGAATGTGTTCAAGAACAAATTAACAATTTTCAAATTATTTTAGGTACGAGTTAATTTTACTTTGAACATAACACTATTTTCTCAACCAAGGACGTGGAATCAAAATTTCCGGAAAACTCAATTTTTAAATATTTTTGTTATGCATCGTCCGATTTTAAAACGGATTTCAGTTTGACATTAAGCTTAATAAAAGCTTCCTTGTTGATTTATGATTTATATCAAATTATTGGTCAGAAAATAGTTATTATTAAAAGACTTAATAGCCCTTCTGGCCCCTAATTTGAGGGGTCAGCCCCCTTTTCTTGATATCAAATAAAAGGTCTCGCTAATATAAACATATTTTGTTCTACAAGTAATCGTAAATTATAAACCGTTATCGAGATATCTAAACAACTGTGTTTTAGGGGCCGTCAAATGTTAATGATCAAAGTTTTGAATTCTGGCCCCTTGAAACACCTTATTACGTAATACTTAGGTATGGCAATGTATAGATGAACACCCGTACAATAAACATTTTTGCTTCTATAATTAATAACAAATTATTATTCAGTAAAGAGTTATCATAAGAAGATTTTAGACCCCTCTTGACCCCTGATTTGAGATGCCGGCCCCTTTTTCTTGATGTCAAATTAAAGGTCTCGCAAATATAAACATATTTTGTTCAACAAATGTTCACGAAATGTTAACAGTTCTTAAGATATCTTTACAAATGTGTTTTAGGGGCCGGCCCTTTATCTCCTAAATGGGGTCTTAAAACAAAAAAATTTAAGTTAGCATATTGTACAGAAAATTATTTGAGCAACTTTTGTTCGACAATGCTTTTCAAAATATTTCTCCTTTTTCAGATAAAAATCATCAAAGTTTTGAACTTCTGGCCCCTGGAAACCCCTAATTACGTAACATATGACTAAAGTATGGTACTTTATAGATAAACAGCTGTACAATGAACATTTTTGCTTCTATAATTAATAACAAATTATTATTCAGTAAAGCGTTATGGTAAGAAAACTTTAAAGCCCTCTTGACCCCTAATTTGAGGGGCCAGCCCCTTTTTCTTGATATCAAATGAAAGCTCGTGGAAATTGAAACAACTCTTGCATTACATGTTTTAACAACATATTTATACATCAAAAGGTATAACGGAAAATGTGCAAAAATGTCGTGAACAAATTTGATGCTAATTTTCAGGTCCAGGCGAGCTTTTAGGCCTTGAGCAATTTTCATAATTGAAAGCATGGGGGTACATCTACAGACATTCATCTACAATCCCTGAAAATTTAAAGCTTCTATCTTGATTAGTTTCGGAGGAGATGCGTGGACAAAATGACCCTTAAAAATTTATAAAATCGTCAATATCTGAAACCGGAAGTGACGTCAACAAAAAATTTAACTATAAACATTTATCTCCTCCGATGTCCTATAAGTCCGGAAAATTTCGTGCAAATCAGGCGAATAGTTTTCGAGAAATAAATCTTTAAAGAAGGCAGAAAAAGAATGTTAAGAATAATAATAATAGAAAGAAACAGTAGAAAAACTAGATTCGATCTCGTTGCGAGCAACGAGTGGGTCTTCCGTCCAATAATTTATTTTCACATGATTTAAAAAAAAATAAAAAAAATTCAAAATATTTAAATTTTATCCAATCATTTCGACAAAGATGTCATTAGACGCAGAATTGTAAGTGCAACTTAGATATCATGTTTGGAAATTATTCTGATGTCATTTAAACACAATTTAATTAAATTTAAATTTTTTAAAAAAATTTAAATTCATCCAATCAATTCGAGAAAGATATCATTAGACGCAGAATTTAAAGCGCAACCTTAATATTATGTTTAAGAACTAGTCTGATGTCATTAAAACACGATTTAGCTAAATTAAAATTTTCAAAAAATTTACAAATCATCCAATCAGTTCGACAAAGATGTCATTTGACGCAGAATTGTAAGCGCAACTTAGATACCATGTTTAAAAATTATTCTGATGTCATTTAAACACGATTTAATTAAATTTAAATCTTTTAAAAATTTTTAAATTCATCCAATCAATTCGAGAAAGATGTCATTGGACGCAAAATTCAAAGCGCAACTTAGATATTATGTTTAAAAATTAGTCTGATGTCATTAAAACACGATTTGATTAAATTTAAAATTTTCAAAAAATTTAAAATCATCCAATCAATTCGACAAAGATGTCATTAGACGCAGAATTCAAAACGCAACTTAAATATCATGTTCAAAAATTTTTATGATCTCATTTAAACACGATTTAATTAAATTTGAATTTTTTAATTTTTTTTAAATTCATCCCATCAATTCGAGAAAGATGTCATTGGACGCAGAATTCAAAGCGCAAATTAGATATTATGTTTAAAAACTAGTCTGATGTCATTTAAACACGACTTGATTAAATTTAAATTTTTCAAAAAATTTAAAATCATCCAGTCAATTCGACAAAGATGTCATTAGACGCAGAATTCAAAACGCAACTTAAATATCATGTTCAAAAATTTTTATGATCTCATTTAAACACGATTTAATTAAATTTAAATTTTTTAATTTTTTTTAAATTCATCCCATCAATTCGAGAAAGATGTCATTGGACGCAGAATTCAAAGCGCAACTTAGATATTATGTTTAAAAACTAGTCTGATGTCATTTAAACACGATTTGATTAAATTTAAAATTTTCAAAAAATTTAAAAATCATCCAATCAATTCGACAAAGATGTCATTAGACGCAGTATTCTAAGCACAACTAAGATACCGTGTTTTAAAATTATGCTGAGGTCATTTTAATGCGATTTAAATGAGTTTAAATTTTTTAAAAAATTTAAAATTCATTCAATTAATTCGAGAAAGATGTCATCAGACGCAGAATTGTAAGCGCAACTTAGATATTAGGTTTTAAAATTAGTCTGAGGTCATTTTAATGCAATTTAAATGAGTTTAAAATTTTTTAAAAATTTAAAATTCATCCAATCATTTCGACAAAAATGTCATTAGACGCGAAATTCTAAGCACAACTTAGATACCATGTTTTAAAATTAGGCTGAGGTCATTTTAACGCGATTTAAATGAGTTTAAAATTTTTAAAAAATTTAAAATTCATTCAATTTATTCGAGAAAGATGTCATCAGACGCAGAATTGTAAGCGCAACTTAGATATTAGGTTTTAAAATTAGTCTGAGGTCATTTTAATGCAATTTAAATGAGTTTAAAATTTTTTAAAAATTTAAAATTCATCCAATCATTTCGACAAAAATGTCATCACACTTAAAATTGTAAGCGTAACCTAAATATTATGTTTTGAAATTAGTCTGAGGTCATTTAAACACGATTTAATTAAATTTAAAATTTTCAAAAAATTTAAAAATCATCCAATCAATTCGACAAAGATGTCATTAGAGGCAGAATTGTCAGCACAACTTCAATATTACATTTAAAAATTAGTCTCAGGTCAATTTATTAAGATTTAATTAAATTTAAATTTTTTTAAAAATTTATAATTTATCCAATCAATTCATAAAAGATGTCATCAGACGCAGAATTGTAAGTGCAACTTGGATATTATGTTTTAAAATTAGTCTGAGATCATTTTAACACGATTTAATTAAATTTTAAATTTTTAAAAAAATTAAATTTCAAACAATTAATTCGATAAAAATTTCATTGGACACAAAATTGTAAGCGCAACTTAAATATTATGTTTTAAAATTAGTCTGAGGTCATTTTATAACGATTTAATTAAATTTAAAATTTTCAAAAAATTTAAATTTCATCCCATCATTTGGAAAAAGATTTTATTAGACGTAGAATTAAAGTGCAACTTAGATAATATGTTTTAAAATTAGTCTGAGGTCATTATAACACATTTAATATGAGTTTTAAAATTTAGCTTCCCTACTCGGAATTTCCAGACAATGATTTTTCTCGTGATGCTAGACTATTATTTCCTCTATCATTCCTGAAATTTTCAGCTTTCTATCTTTTCTCGCTTTAAAATAGATGTGTGGACAATGAAAACTCATCGAAAGTGTGTTCTATATCTTGACCCCGGCTAGCTTCCGTACTCGGAATTTCCGGACAATGATTTTCCTCGGGAGGCTAGACGATCATGTCCTCTATCATTCCTGAAAATGTCAGCTTTTTATCTTTGGACGTTTTTGAGGAGATGCGTGGACAAGACGTTTTCGTCAAAAACGTGTCCTATATTTTGACCCCAGCTAGCTTCCGTACTCGGAATTTCCAGACAATGATTTTCCTCGTGAGGCTAGACGTTCATGTCTTCTATCATTCCTGAAAATTTCAGCTTTCTATCTTTGGACGTTTTTGAGGAGATGCGTGGACAAGATGTTTTCGTCAAAAACGTGTCCTATATTTTGACCCCAGCTAGCTTCCGTACTCGGAATTTCCGGACAATGATTTTCCTCGTGAGGCTAGACGTTCATGTCCTCTATCATTCCTGAAAATTTCAGCTTTCTATCTTTGCTCGTTTTTGAGGAGATACGTGGACAAGAACTTTTTAAAAAATGACAAAATGGCGGACAAGTCCGAACCGGAAGTGATTTTTTCAAAATAAAAAAAAGCGTATCAAGTTTATATAATAATAGATCGATGCTGAAAATATGACAAAAATCGGACCACCCATCTCCGAGAAATCTTCTGCACAAAAATTGTAAAGAAAAGAAAAAGAAAAAAAAAAAACCTGAAAAAGAAACATTACAATAATAGAAGGGTCTTCCGCTGAAGACGGAAGACCCTAACAAGAGGGTCTTCCGTTGGAAACGGAAGACCCTAAAAAGAAACCGTAGAATAACAAGAGGGTCTTCCGTTGGAAACGGAAGACCCTAATAATAATAATAGGGAAAAAGAAACCGTACGAAAACAATAAGGTCTTCCGTTGGAAAACGGAAGACCTTAATTATAGGAGTTTTACAGCTCTTATGCATAATAAATATAATACATATTTCTATACATGTATACCTGATTATGGATCAGGGTTCCAATTAGGTGTATGACCCGATTAATGGGTGAAAATACTGAATGGCCAATAGCCCTATTAATAAACATATAAAACCGATATACAAACTTCATATACATGTACTTTGATTCAAACAAAGTTTAATTTGATCACTACTGAGTGAAACTCAGTATATTGCATTTAAATTACATTAAAGGTAAAAAACAGATTAATTAATGGAAAATAAAGAATTAGTATGAAAAAGAAGTCAACTTACAGTCAATGTCCTGGAATCTTTCGTAATTAATTAATGTTTATATATATAAAGTCAAATAACCCAGGAACCAAGATTGACCTCACAACTGGCTGAAAATATTTCTCGCTCTGACTGACCAGTACCAAGAACTTGGCGGGAATCTCCCTCAACCAATGAAAATCAAGGATTTCAATAACTAGCCTCAGGACTTATATGAATAAGTAAAATAAAAACCAAAACTATTGTATGCTTTTATTAATTACGGAAAGTCATCGCAGATATTCAAAACGCGAATTGTAGAAATTATTGGTTGCATTTGATATTTAATCATTTAAATAAAAACAAATTAAAAAATAACACTCTACCACATATGCCCCCTCCTCACAAAATGACGTCCTCGTCATTACACATTGAGCAAATATGTAATAGAAACTGAAATATCAAACGGAATAAAAAATATTATGATACACCTTTACTCTTTGTCTAACACAGCATTTAACATGGCCCTGCACACCATATTTATAGCAAACTCTCCATCTCGCATCCACTGGGGAGGCTTTGTTGTTCTATGGGATCTGCGAGGGAGAGGTAATGGGGGTCTGGTCTTGGTACCTGAAATATCATTATCTGTGATATTGGTATTTGTATCTTCCACTGAAGATTTACTTACCTCATCATAATCAGCTCCTTCTGTAACATCATCAGTAGATGTGTTTACGCTATTTTCAGATGTGAAAGCATTTTCATCCATGACGGAATGAGAAGCGTTCTCCTCGGCTTCCATACTCTGACTTCTCTTGTCTTCATAGTCGTCACCACTCCGATCAAGAGAGATATCTGATGTTTGCGCTGTATGCCTAGGCACTGATTTCACTTTCTTTGTGGTAACAAAGAAAATTTCTGATTCATCATCTGAATCATCATCTGCATCGTCATCTGTATCATCAGTTCTTTCTATTTCAACAGGCTGTCTGTTGACATCACGGACTTTTCTCTTCCTTCTGGGAGCTGGTATAGGTCTATTGTCTGATTTATCCTGATCATCAAAGTTGGTCTCTATTGGAAGGAGAAGGTTCCTGTGAAGGGTGCGCTGTCTCCCTTCACCATTCTCTTTCTTCACAACAAATACAGGGATTTCCGGGTTTGGTTGTGATAGTACAACATAAGGGTCTTCTTCCCATCTGTTGGAAAGCTTATGTTTCCCATCAAATGCTACAATCTTAACTAGTACCCGGTCTCCAACTTTGATGTTGTTTCCTCTTATTTTCTGGTCATAAAATCTCTTTTGTCTCTCTTGTGCTAGCTTTGTTGCTTTCATGGCTATCTCGTGTGCCTTCTCTAGTCTAGTCTTTAAGTCTGCAACATAGCTACTCATTGGCTGCTTCTTTGTACCATCACTCAAGCCAAAAGCTATGTCAACGGGTAACAAGGGCTGTCTCCCATACATCAGTAAGTATGGAGTTTGACCAGTGGTCTCTTGCCTTAAAGAGTTGTAGGCATGCACCATAGGACCAACATACTTCTTCCAGTTCTGCTTCTGTTCAACTGTTAATGTCCCTAACATCTGAAGTAATGTTCGGTTGAACCTTTCCGTGAGACCATTACCCATTGGATGGTATGGGGTAGTTCTTGATCGCTCAATGCCTGTAAGTTCACAAAGTTCCTTAATGAGTTTCGATTCAAAATTGGCACCTTGGTCAGAATGAAGACGTTTTGGAAGTCCGTAGTGAATGACAAAATTGTTATAAAAGGCTTCAGCAGTTGTTTTAGCGGTTTGATTCTTGGTTGGTATAGCAACGGCATATTTGGTGAAGTGATCAGTTATTACTAAAATGTGCTGATATCCTCCTTTTGAAGATTCTAATGAAAGATAATCCAAACAAACTAATTCTAATGGTTGTGAAGTCTGAATGTTCACTAATGGAGCTCTGATGTTGGTTGGTGATTTCCTCAGCAGACATCTTTTACAGCCTTTAATCCATTGCTCAATGTCACCAGTCATGCCAGGCCAAAAGAATCTCTCTCTAATAAAAGATGTTGTCTTGTCTCTGCCTGGATGACCAAGATTGTCGTGCGACATTCTTAGTACCTCAGAAACTAGCTCTGGCGGTATTACAAGCTGTTGATGAGTTTCAAACTCTGTCATTCTCTCTCTGTACAGTTTGTTGTCAATGATCTTAAATCTCTTGAAATTCTTCCTGAAGATTGTCGACTCTTGTGTTGGAGGTAAATCAAGTTTCTCAGGGAATCTCTCTTGTTCAACAAAGTATATCCAATCCCTGATGATTGGATCTTGGTGTTGCGCCTTCTCAATGTCAATCTCTTGTACTTCCTGGCACCGAATTGACATCAGAGGGTGAAGAGTTTCACTGTTAAAGCTCACACTCTCTATGTACGGTTCATGGGGTTGCCTATGAATACTGGATATGGTTCTGATACAATCTGTTGAGATTGACAGATAATCAGTTGACTCTAGTGCAGGTAGTCGAGAGAGGGCATCTGCATCAGAATTATTCCGACCTGGTCTGTACAAAATGTCAAAATCGAAAGCTGCCAATGCTGCTATCCATCTATGCCCTGTTGCGTCTAATTTTGCAGTGGAAAGTACGTAAGTCAGTGGATTGTTGTCCGTAATGACTGTAAATTTCTTGCCGTAGAGATAATCCTGAAATTTCTCTGTAATAGCCCACTTCAATGCCAAGAATTCCAGTTTGTGAGCTGGATAATTTTTCTCTGATTTGCTAAGTCCTCTACTGGCATAGGCTATGACATGATGTTTTCCTTCCTGCTTTTGGTATAAAATAGCACCTAATCCTGATGCACTCGCATCGGTATGGATTTCAAATTTAGGGTAGGCTAGAATGGGAGCTGATGTTAGGCACTCTTTCAATGTTGAGAAAGCTTCTTCCTGATCCTTTTCCCACACAAAAACAGGCTTCTTTGTTGTCTTCTTGTGTGTTGTCTTTGATCTCGTTGTCGATGGGATCAGGTTTGTAAGGGGTCGGGCGATCTTAGAGAAATCCTTGATGAACTTGCGGTAGTACCCCACAAATCCCAAAAACTTCCTTACTTCCTCTGCTTTAGTAGGTGTAGGCCACTCTCTGACCTTCTGGATCTTCTCATCATCTGGTTTGATGCCACTGGCAGATACAACGTGTCCTACATACTTCACTCTTCTCCTAAATAATGCACACTTCTTCGGTGACAACTTGATGCCACTATCCATAAGGCGTTGAAACACTAGCTTCAGTCTATCCAAGTGCTCATCAAAATTCTCTCCAGAGAACACAATAGCATCATCCAGGTATATGAAGCAAATGTGATGGTGAAG
This sequence comes from Magallana gigas, assembly GCF_963853765.1. Classification (NCBI taxonomy): domain Eukaryota; kingdom Metazoa; phylum Mollusca; class Bivalvia; order Ostreida; family Ostreidae; genus Magallana; species Magallana gigas. Next base: position 12,664,753 of record NC_088861.1, on the reverse strand, counting down.
GTCACCTAAGCATTCCTCCATAAGGCGCTGGTATGTTGCAGGAGCATTAACCAATCCCATTGCCATCCGGTTATGCTCAAAGAATCCAAGGGGGCCCACCGTAAAGGCAGTCCGCTCCTTGTGCTCCTCTGCAATAGGGATCTGATAGTACCCTGACTTCATATCCAGGACTGAAAAATAAGTATTCCAAGCAAGTGAGTCAAGTATCTCATCGATACGAGGAAGAGCATAGTTGTCCTTCTTTGTTCTGCTGTTAAGGTGGCGATAGTCTATACAGATCCTTAACTGTCCATCCTTCTTCCGGACTAGTACGACGTTGGACGAGAAAGGTGAGTGAGACCTTCTAATGATTCCAGCTGATAGTTGCTGTTCTAGATGTTCTCGTACTTCATCTAGCATAGATGGTGGAATGCGTCGGAAACGTTGTTTGAACGGAGACTCATCATTGAGCTCAATCCTGTGCTCAACATATGGGCAATATCCGATATCTGTGCCTCCTTTGGAGAACAATGAGTCAAACTTGCTGAGTAATCCTTGAACTTTCTGCAGTTGATCCTCAGAAAGCTCATCTCGAGGTAAATTAACTTGACTGAATACATCAGATCCCTCTGATAACTGTTCCTTTCTCTGAAAGTTCTGAATGCTAACTTGCTGTACCTCACAAAGTAAAGCACGAGGATTTATTGTCACAGTATTTGTGGTGATGTTGCTAACATGCACTGGGATTGGGGCATTCTCAGCTGTGTCATACGTTATCACGCTGGGCTCTATATCAAGATCAGTTGGAATACGAGACCTTGCAGTAGCTGACAGCATCCCACAGACAGGATAATACCTGTAAGGGAGCTTATCAAACAAGTAGCCTTGGATGGTCACACTACTGTTGGGCGCTATAGTGACAGGTCGTTCCTCAGCTGATCTCACACGAGCCAATACATATGCTAGCCGAGACAATCCCCTCTCGCGCAGCGTCATGCAGCGAAATGCAATAACCAAGGTGTATGTACTTTGTCTTTTTGTAAAAATTTAACACCATACCTATCTTTTGTTTCAGATAAAAGTACTGAAAGAATGTTTGTGCCAATTAGAACTGGTACCGACTCATGGTATTTGGTATCATTTACTATGAGAAACAGACATTGGATTGTTTGCGGTGAATCAGCAATGCCATGTACTTGTAACTCACATGATATGACCCCATGATATGGCAACTCAGTACCATCAGCACATTCAAGTGTTAATAAGCACTCAACTGGCTGCAGTGGAATATCGTGAAGATATGTATCATAAAAACTACGACTTAAAGTCGACACTGATGAGCCAGTATCAATGAGTGCCCTTGTCAGCACACCTTGTACATGTACTTCTAATTCATTAGATGACCCAACAAGAGTCACATTGTGTTTTGAAATGGATCTTGTACATTTTAAATCATTACTTGTTTCAATGGGACAATGTTTTATTTTGAAGCCCCCAATTTGTCCCTCATTAGTGGCTTCTATTGGTTTAAATCCCTGCGGCGATTGTCTCTGTATCCACCATATCCTCCTCTGTTGGGATAGGACTGGCCATAAGTGTCACCGCCTCTGTATCCTCCTCTATATCCTCCTCTGTATTGACCTTGACCTCTACCATAATGGTGATAACCTCTACCAGCTTGTCCACGGTCTCCAGTACCATTGTAGTTCCTAGTATTGTTCTGGTCACACCTTGTTGGTATTTGGTCTTTTGAGTTTGTTCGTTTAACTTCCTTCTCTAAATCTCCAAGTCTCTTATCCATAGCTTCTAATTTCTGCAGAATCATTTCCAAAGATGAATCATCATCTCCTTTTCCAATCTTGGATACTTGTGTTTTCTTGTCGGTTGATGTAGAAGAAGGGACTGATGACAGCTCTAAGTCCAGTTCAATAGTGCGTAACTCTCTTCTCAATGTCTCAAAGTCATTGATGATGTCGTACTTGTAACGACTGGCATTACGGAGATTGCTATCCCTTAGTCCAGACCATAGTTTAGTCCTAAGCATCTCATTCTTAGCATCATTACTGATTGCTTTTCTCTCAATGCATCTCTGTAGTATGCTCTCTAATCTCATGCCATAATCAACTACACTTTCTCCATCCTCCTGTTTTGAAGCATAAAACTGTTGAATCAGCTTCTCAGTTGGGTAAATGTTACCATATACACCATCCAATTTGGTCACTATCTGCTCAGGAGTTGCATCTGTTGGTAAAGTCAACAAAAGACTCCTAGCTTTTCCTTTTAATGAAGACCTTATTGCTTGCATAACAATGTTTGCTGAACAAGCACCATCTCTAAGAGCACACTGTACATCATTCTTCCACACATCAAATGATGTCTCACATTTTTCTTCTCCAGAAAAGATAGAGAAACGGGGACGGACAGTAGATGAGTCGAATACAAAGCCTGAACATGTATCTGATTGGGATGTGTGTGTTGGTGGTTCTTCAAATTTGACAGTGTTTGTAGTCTTAGGCCGAGCTCCACCCCATGCAGTGGGTGTGCTATGCGCCATTGGTCTATTAAGTAACTGAAATTCATCATCTGTAATTATTTTGTAATCAGTATGTTCTGATATGTAATCAATCATACGCTGAATTTGTTGTTGAGAGAGTTCACTCTCTTGATCACCCTTTTTCAAATGTACACTTTGATCAGCTGATTCAGTCATATCTAATTAATATCACTAGCCAGTAAGTAATACTAAGTATTGTGCCTATGATTCTAATCTTAGCTAATTAACTAAAGTATAATAAATTCCTTAATTAACTTGCTAATTCAAGACAAGAAAATTAATAGCAATTAGTTATCTGGATTTGTTTCAGATGAAATGTCACAGATCAGCTGTAATAGATGAGGGCTATAAGAAAATAAATAATCATATACTGAAATAAATTCTTCTTCTAAATTAAGCTCTGAAAAAAAATTGTTTGATTACAAATTATCAATGCATTTCAAATAAAGTTGCAGCTGAAAAATAAAAAAAAATTGTTCACAAAGAATTAAATCAAATCTGGAATCACAATACACCAGGTAAACTGAAAACTGATATTTCAAGAAAGATAACTCTTAAATGTATATTGAACTAAGAAAAGATAACTCTGGTTAGTAACACGGGTGTAATCAAGCGTGACGAATTTCCGCACAATAATCCTGGGCTGAAAGTTCAAATCTATTTATAGCACTATACTAAACTATAGATATCCCACAACTAAGTATGTAATCTAGATCTCTAAACTAAATACATATGGCTGTAACACAACTGCTATAATCGCTAAATATCGCAATCAATTTCAAGCCGCTGATAAAACGCGATCCGCGCTTGATCTTGATCACGAAAGATCACTTACGTACAGCTACTGCTGTTTTAAGATCAAAGGGGGGATTTTCTATAACAAAATACCTTTGTCAAGCAGATTTTGTATCAATCAAACACACTCCATCTATCTATGCACCTTATCGACAGACTTTCAATGACGAACTGACCAAAACAAACACACCGGCACCTGACAATCAATATGCCACAAATGGACAATTTGCTAACACCGATATATTCAGGTAATGTTCGAATCGTCTGCAGTAAACGTTCTACAGTCTTAAGGTATTCAATGTATAACGACCACATTTTGTACCTAATAAATCAATGGTCCGATATTCATAATCATGATATCATTTTGAAGGTACTATCAAATAAAAATACTCCACCAAAGGAGTTTTCAAAATTTTGATTATGGTCCAACTAATTACACCTGGAATTTTGCATTGAAGTCTATGGGCAACGTATGTTATCTTAAAATATTGTAAAATGTAACTTAAAATTCGCAAAACTCTCTTGGTTAATACATGCATAAAATTTCTCTTTATTAAAATATGAAATTAAATGAATCATTTACCGCAGATATTTTGACGAAATTAAAATTTTCTTTTTTTCATCAAGGGGAGATAACTCTTTAAAAAAAATTAGGTGCAAAATGACCGGCTCCCTATATGTTGTCTGTCGTGCGAATTTGGTTCATTTCACTTTCATAGTTATCTAGCAATACATATTTAACTAGTTTAAAATGATTCAAAATTGTTCAATATCCCTCCATTATACATTGAATACCTTAATGTCATTCTCATCAAGTAAAGAAAGTTAATAAGAACAGAAAGAGGATATTAGTATCTATATAAGCATGCACGTTTTGCTTAACTTTGACTTGACCGTGAAAAATTGAATGCAACTATTTTTTTTTTTAAATAAGCACAATTCAAATAATTCCAAAAATACTATACTAACTAAAAAAAAATTCAACTGCAGTTTAACCAACAAAGTTTGAACGTGTACAGAGGTAAAAAATGATAATAAGCACGTGCAAAAAGGTAACGTCAATGACAATCCTACCGTACGTACGTACTCTATCAGACTTGCCAGGTAGTACCGGTATTTCACACAAAGGTCACTATAGTGAAGTTCGTAATTAGTTCATGGATCGCTGAAGACGTACACACGGTATATATCCCGTTAGTCGCAATGGTCCAGTAGATCACTGGCAATGTGCGTCGCTCGGGAAATCGCCTCCAGGTTTCGTCTTAGAATGGAATGCAAGGTCCCAACGTGGGCGCCATTTCTGTAGTAGCGTTTTCTTTATATATGTATAAATGAAAACTCCACGTCTCAGGTTCGATGGATTTATTATAATTTCATTATGAACCCTGTAAAAGGTCAACAATAGCGTATAAGCATTCATTATAACAATAAACATATTATATTAATACAATGACATTTTCATAGAATTATACATGAATAAATTTCTTTAAAAGTTGACAATATATACTGAGTAAATTATGCAAAAGAATCATAAGAGTTATTCCCCTTATATCAAAGTGATATACACGTATAAATTTATATAAGAACTTGATCGTTGATAAGTTCACGTACACAATTATAAATAATAATTATAGGAGTTATACAGCTCTTATGCATAATAAATATAATACATATTTCTATACATGTATACCTGATTATGGATCAGGGTTCCAATTAGGTGTATGGCCCGATTAATGGGTGAAAATACTGAATGGCCAATAGCCCTATTAATAAACATATAAAACCGATATACAAACTTCATATACATGTACTTTGATTCAAACAAAGTTTAATTTGATCACTACTAAGTGAAACTCAGTATATTGCATTTAAATTACATTAAAGGTAAAAAACAGATTAATTAATGGAAAATAAAGAATTAGTATGAAAAAGAAGTCAACTTACAGTCAATGTCCTGGAATCTTTCGTAATTAATTAATGTTTATATATATAAAGTCAAATAACCCAGGAACCAAGATTGACCTCACAACTGGCTGAAAATATTTCTCGCTCTGACTGACCAGTACCAAGAACTTGGCGGGAATCTCCCTCAACCAATGAAAATCAAGGATTTCAATAACTAGCCTCAGGACTTATATGAATAAGTAAAATAAAAACCAAAACTATTGTATGCTTTTGTTAATTACGGAAAGTCATCGCGGATATTCAAAACGCGAATTGTAGAAATTATTGGTTGCATTTGATATTTAATCATTTAAATAAAAATAAATTAAAAAATAACACTCTACCACACTTTATTTCAATGCACGTTACAACATTGAACCCACGGGTTTTCCGAGTTCATACTACACCATTGAAATCAGTCTAGTGTAGAAAAATCCCATGAGTTTCCAAAAAGTTGATAATTAAAACTCGGAAGTTGTACATTTTCTTTTCCAGAAGGAGTATGATTTATCTTTTTTTTAACAATTTTAAGGGGCACGCGCCGGGTGCAACCCACCCCCCCCCCCCTTTGAATCCGCCATTTGATAAAGCACTCGGATCAAAGACCGACATAAAGTTTGACTTTCGCTGTCTTGCGTGCAGTATATATATATTTTTTTTAAATACTTGTTATAAATATCTACAAAAGGCCATCTCCCAAAGTCAAGAGTTTCTGATCCGCTCCGCTACATATACCTGAGGCATAGATAACATGTTTTTTATGTTTCTGCATATACCCTGACTTAGAAAGATGACAAAAGCCGTGACCTAAACTTCTCTTGTCTCCGAAGCGGAGAAAATCAACACCCCCATAGGCTGAAGGCGATTCCCTCATACTTTTTGGCGACCCCCCCCCCCCCCCCTTCCGCGTTTGGGGTTGTGTGCGGGTTTCTTTATTACTAATACATCGGGATCGAAATTTGTGATGTTACATGTAATGTTTTTTGGAACATTAAGGTAAAGGTCCATACCCCACTTGATAAATAAAATGCGTACAGATTTTTTTCATATTTTTCAAACATGTATATGAGCATATGTTCTTATCAAATTTTACTCAGTTGGCTGGTCCATCGGTATCATTAAAGCTATGGCCGTGGCTAAAAATAGAACCGATTGCGGAAAACGGCGCATTTTTCATACATAATGAATCTAAGCCTAAGCCTGAAATTTTACTTTCACAAAATCATTTTTTGACTTGTATCCTATGTAAAATGAAGGAATTATCATTTCAAAACAAATAATTTTTTGTTCACTTGCTTTTTTATTAAAATATAGATAAATCTGCTAACAAATGAGATAAAATGATTTAAATTTTCAAAGCGAATTTAAGCTCTTGTAATTTTATTTACGTACAGAATTCTCTGAAATATTGATATTATTTACCCCTTAACGTCCTTAATCAAATGGAAATAAAATTACCCAAAGGACCGGCCTTTTCAGGATCACAATGGGCGTATTTTTGGTAAAAAACATTAAAATTATATTTTTAAAAAAGATCCGTAAAAATAAAATTGTGCATAGGTTTATTATTTCATCACTCTAAAAAAATATGTTTAGTTTATTGTTAAATAGAAAACATGATTTAAACAAACCTGTTGATTAATCTGTATTATTTAAATCGCAAAAGATGGTTTCTTTTGGAATCTTTAAGTATAATGGATCGAGATCGGTATTTAGAAATTGCATTCACACGCGTGGGTAATGCTAACTACCTGATATGCTTTTAAGACAAACCTCTATTCAACCTTTTTTTAACTGGTTTAAAGACGGTTCTTGAAATGAAATAACTTTTCTTCAGCGTGTGGAAAATATATATATGTTCGTTGCTAAGCGAAAAGGTAAAGATGATATCGGTCAAATTATTTCCCCTTGTGTATTTATCTCCCTTATGCACTGGAATAGATCTCGGTCAGGATTTCATTTTGGGTGTTTATGGACTTTCGGGGATTAATGTTCAAATATTTGGATTAAATTCAACCTTATAATGCATTGATGTTTATGCTGGAAAACAGTAAGAGGTCTATATATTCAAAACGAGTACGCAATCGACACAACCCAGTCAAGTTTTCATTTCGCTGATTAATATAGGCCTAATTGATTGCAGTTGTCAGTATTTTGAATAGCTTTGTTTTGAATCAATTTCTAGGTCAGCTTGATTTCAGAACAAATTAGACCCGGCCTCGTTAAATTACACCTTTTAACGCTAGCTCTCAATTAGATCGGGCACGGACAAGACGTAATAACGCGTGAATTACGTCAGACGTTGTTTTGTGACGTATGGATAATTACCTTAATTTTATTTTTATTTAATGATAAAATCTAATGTTATGATTTTGTTCACACAAAATAGAATTATTCAATATATACAAATCAAAATGGCTTTTATTAACGTTACCTTTGTTTCCTTAAATTTTATTATATTCTCAAATCTACTTTTGACTTCTCTGTTTATAGTAGGACCGTCGTGTGACGTATATTTAAAAAAGGTGAAGGTCGGAAGGAACTTGCATGCTGCTCGAATCAAGAAAATCATTGTACATTGTGTTGACTCACTGCATACATTGATTTGTCCTTTAAAAATCCAAAGGTGTGAACTGCTTTGAAAATAACGGGAATGTAAGTATTTGTGTTTATTTCAGCCAAATCAATTGCTATATTTTCAAACTGAGAGGAATAAGTCAGTAAACTTGTTGCACTGCAGATACAGACCTTTTATACAATTCTACCCCAATTTATCGTTATATTGCCAGGTTGAACACAAATAAAATATGTTAACGTTTTATTTAGCCAAAAATTACTCCTAAGACAAGCTTTTAATACCAGACATTAAAGACTAGTCGAATGCAGATCAGAGAACATTCTAGAACTGCAGAGATTTTTTTAAATTATCAAATCATCTATAGCATTAAACTCTGTCCCGAGTTTTTGCTTCCACCACTTTTTGCTTGATATTTCAATAATAGTAAATACCTTTGTGCTCAAACTACGTTCATCCACTAATATAAAAAATGTCCAGATTATCTGTTTTGAAACGCCCCCTCTACCGCTTCAGGTTTCAATACACATCCCGAAATTGAAAGTCTACGGAGATTTTGCATTGCAACAGCCATTAATAAGCCCGGATGATAACGTTAAAAAATTGTGCGATGTATTCCGAGTGTATTCCGAATGGAGAAAAGATGTAAACATTCCCCATTATAAATCTCCGTGAGGAATCTGTTTTCGTTCCTGTGAATTTTTCTGAGAGGAAAGGGATAATTGTTCAATGAAAATATCTTGGATATATTCCCTTTTAACGATTTCAACTGTATTTTTCTTTCACAGGTATGTGTAATTTTATATTAAAAATCATCAAAAAGCGATTGAAGCAATAACTTGGGACAGACTATAGTAAGGTACAGTCGTTTTACCGGTAACGAATATTTGCCACTACCGATTATTTTTTAGAAAAATTATTGGTGAAAAATGAAGTTAAGGTTTTAAAAAATCCAGGCTAGGTAAAAACGGTTAAACAACTGTATCCTTGCATCGTTCATTCAACCTGAGGCTGGCAAGCTCGAGGGGTCATTTCATAGATTAAATCTTATTTCATAGTAAGAAATGAATAAATTCTTAACCCTAAGTTTTATGTAAATATATAATGAATAAGCAAAAGGTAAAGAGTATATACATGATATATTCACATTTTGTTTCATTAAAGCAATTATTCTTTAATATCAACTAGATTTTGACCCTTGCGTGCAGGGGTTGACATTGCGTATCAGACATTTACGAAATGAATACATTGACACACCGTATTGTTGACATTTACATAACAAAGCTTTAAGCCTACAATAATGCTATTAATTTCACAACACTTTCCTAAGTTAGAACAATCTAACTGTGTCTCAGGAAAGGTCCTTACCACAGTTAGAATGCCTCTTATATACCCGTAATGTAACAGAAAATTGATTGAAGTTGCATTGAAAATAACAGTCGAATTAATCATACTAAACCTTTTTGAGACTGTAAGTACCTTTCATCTAAAATTTTAATCGGATTCCATATAATGAAAGAGTTCAACACTTTTTCACCATCGTACACGTATTTTCTATGCTACAGAGACAATACATGGAACTCATTTAATCGTAAAACCGGGTTCAAAGGACGTTTTATAATTTCAACGATAAAACATCCCATCTTCACTCTCCTATGAAATATAACACATTAATGAGAATTTTTGAATGGAATCAAATATTTTTTTACCATCATGAAGACAAAAATTAAGTAAGTACTAAGTTGAAATGTTTAATTGTTATTTTATATTTTCCAATGAAAATGAACACGAATTTATTCACGGAAATATGATATTGTGGAAACATAAATTATAGATCCCGTTAGGGTGTATGTATTGCGCATGCGCAAGATTATAAAATCCGAAAAATTCAGATGATTTCCGGGTTTTCTTGAGGAATTTTCGTTGATTATTAATTAGCAAAGCTTAATTGAGATTAAAAAAAACAAACCAAAATGGTAATCTTCATAAACCAATGATGTTAAAAATATATAAAACAGAAGACAGTACTCTTCCGATTTATCGGTATTAAAGCTTTAAAATTCGAGTCTATTATCTTAATATTGTAGTATAGATTTTTTTTCTTTTTTTAATAGAGAACTTTCAACAATATGGCCGGTTTCAGTCGCATTTGGAAAGTTATTATGATCTGGTGGATTACTGCTAATTCTTTTGTTATCTCACCACCACGTAACAAGCAATATTTACTGCAGAAGAAGGTAGCCTTTATTCCGAGAAATGAAAGGGAATTTATGGAACAAACAAAATTCCTGAAATGTGCACATTCTGAAGGGGATAAACTGTATCCTACCTATGTTATAAACCCCTTCCATAATGAAACCAGCTTAGGCTGTTTTCCTGAAACGCATGTGACCGTCAAGAAGTGTTTAGAGTACAATGAGAAAAACGATGAAATTTTCATACAACCAAGCATCCTTGCTCGATGTGATGATTTTAGTTTGACGCCATGTAAAGGTTACTATTCTTCCACCAAGAGCTATGAATTGTTTCAATGCTTTGAAAAGTATGGGGGAATTCTCTCTCCAATGGAAAAAGAGAGGCGCATTGATCAATTGATGGAAAAAGTAACTGAAAGGAATCAGGAAACTGATAACTTGACAAGTGAAACAAATGGAACTGTTTGTCAAAAAGAAAAAGCAAATTCACATTGTGATAAAGAAGGTTTATACGTTGGATATTTTTTTGAAATTCTCTGTGGCCTGTTTATATTTGGTATACTTATAATTCCTGCGGGTATTCAAGTGTGTCGAAATAAACTAAAGTGTGGAGACTTTTGGAAATTTTGGTTCGGAACCCTAAAAACATTATATTCAAGTGGGACTACAGATAAAATTCAGGACTCTTTGTCTGGACAAGTCTCCAGCACTGATGATGCCTCGGAAAATATGGAATTGACAACAGATGACATGGATAATCTTAACATCAGGACTGAAGACGAGTAGATAAAGATGACCATTTAGTATTTATAATGGTGCAAAAAATTAAATCATGCTCACAACACCATGCAGATATTTGTACAATTAATATTCGTGTACCGGTAATCTCAATTTCACTGTCATTAATTTTTTGTACAAGAGGTTGTCTTACAAATCATGTTACTGCCATTTTTGTGTATTTATTGCTATTGTATTTATTATGTTGTCCGCCTTACTCTGGCTATAGTTAACTTTTTATGCCCCCCTTCGAAGAAGGGAGGGCATATTGCTTTGCTGCTTTCCGTTTGTCTGTCGATCGGTCCACCAATAGTTTCTGTTCATTTTCTTCGAAGAGGTTGCATGTATTTAAATGAAATTTGGTATACGCATTTATTATAATAATATCTAGGTCAATTTTGATTTTGGGTTTAATCGAGCCATTTTCGACAGAGTTATGCCCCATGGACTTAGTAAAATTCCACTTATAGTTTTTGCAATTTCTGTTCATTTTCTTCGTGAATGTTCCAAGGGAGGGGGGCATAAGTGTTTCGCAAACCTCTTGTTATGTTGTTGTGTTTTAGTAATATAGCTGTTAGTGTTTTCTGGCAGATTTAGTTTTGACATTCATAATTGTCATGAATTGTGTTTTGTCTTAGTATTATTTGTCAAAAGTTAGTCTGCAAATAAAAAGAAATATATTGCTTGCCAGAAACAGGGGAGATCCCATTAGCAATTTTTCATTCTTTGTTCACCTTTTGAGTTAATTGCTAGGTGATCATCCCTTTGTTATAATGTTGTGCTAAATGTATGTGATATATACAGAGTTTTGTTGTTGAACACACTTTTGAATTTGTTTTTATTATTTCAAGTCCCTTTTGCATTGTTTAGTTTAATTATATTAGATCTGTACCATATTTGATTGTATTCTTAAATCAACGTAAGTGAACAAACTAATGAGAAGTGTTATTGCCTTGATTTCTGATTGTGAACAAAGTAAACCAAACTTTGTTTGGGATATTTACCCATCTCTTATCTCCATCATGAACTTAATTTGTGTATTGCATAATTGAAGTTTTACTTTTCATTATGGTTGCAATAAATGAGCAATGAAATCCTTTTTCTTTTTTAATTCAAACGATTCTATGTGTTGCATTATCTTTTTATTGTTGCATGTCAAAATGTATGGTATATTTTTTAATGTCTATTTAGTGATTTCAGTAATCATTTATCAGAGTTATTCTGCAAACCAAAAAAAATCCATAATTGTTACTGGGGTGATACCATTGCCATTTTTAGTACCATAGTCTTTGTTCGTAGATAAATTTTGCAGGTATTATTTAAGATTACATGTTCCACAATGCTTTTATGTTTGTTTGTTGTTGTTTTGTTTTTTGTTTCGGTTATACAGTGTGTTTAGAGGATGTTATTGATGTACATGTTCTTGAGTCTGTTTGTGCAATTGGAATTTCATGCAGATAGATCTTCACTTTTCAGTCATGTGACTAAAGTCTCTGAATTCTATTTGTTAACAAAGTATAAAGAGTTTTTATCTGTGATATATGCCCATTCTCCATCTCCTTCACACTTTGTGATTATTTTTATCTTTTTGTACGTATTATAATAGTTATTGTGATAAAAGTCTTCTTTTTTTTTTATATAATTATTTTTTGTTACCATTTTATTTTCAGGCATTTTGTTAGTTATCGAGGTTATAGTTATATGCAAAATGATTGCTCTCAATAGGGAAGATGATTAATTGCTATTGTCTTTGTTGTTAATCAAATTTTGTTGGAAATATTCTTTTTGCCCGTTGATGTATGTGATGCATTAACGTTTGAATAAGTTCAGCTTTTTCTAAGAATCTAACAGGTCATGCACTTGATCTCACTGAATACGCATTTACCTTTTGCTCAGTATTGGCGATTCTTTAATGCAATTTTACCTCTTCACTCATGATGTGGCTATTTGTATGGTGTGGATAAACTTTTTGGAATATACATGTTTTCCATATCTTTTAAACCCTTTTAAACTTTTTGTGAAGTTTATCACAGAGTTTCTTTGGCCCAATGGCTTTTCATTTGAACTAAAAAGTGGTCCAAGTCGCAACTAAGTTGATTCTTAGATTAGTATAAGATTCATAACTTGGTTCAGAATCCTATTGAAATTCAACTCAACCTGCTGAACATTCCTGTATTGTATTATATTTTCTATTGTAATAAAATATTGTTTATACTAAAGTTGACATTTCATGATTTATTTTTATTTATTTTTCTTTTTTTGCCCGTTTTTATTGTCTTGTCATTTGATGCATCTCAGGTCCTGAAGATATGTTGACCCACAAGTACCAGTGTGTCAGCCTGACTTTTTTATTTTTTAAACCATTTCGTACTACACAATTTTTTTTTATAGTAAAAGCTTAAAATCAAGAAACACTGTCAATTGATTGACTTTGAATCCATACTTATTTTATCCAATTTTTTTAATACTTTAATTTTCAGAATCAATAAACTTAAACCTTTTTAATTTACGGGTGATAAATCTTAGGGTTTCAAGACGTGTCCAATTCAAAGTAGGTCGTAGGGGCGAAGCATTGTTTTTGAAAATGTGTTGGGGGGTCCAACCTCATATATCAAAATATATTGACCTGCAAAAATAACAAAAAAAGGCGGGGGGGGGGGGACTTCCCAAAATCGTAAATGGGGAGGGGGGTTAGGGTAGTATGCCTGCTACTTCAATTTCAGTGGACATTTCCTTATTTTGAATTCAAGTGTTTAACATGGTCCTTTATAAAGCTGGAGGGACAGGCACCGCCAGCCATTCCCGTTCCTCCTCCCCCTCCCCCTGCTACGTGCTTGGGCCTACTTTTGGTTCATAATCAAATCGTTGATAAAATTAGTCAAAGATTAATCCAGTTAAGTTGGGTCCCTACTCAGAAATTGTTCGTGGGAAGTAATATTTTAGCTCACCTGAGCTTAAAAGCTCAGATTTGTTTCTCCTGCGTCCGCCTTTCTGTCCGTGAAATTTTTTCCATTTTCGACTTTTCCGGAACAACTTGGGCATTTAAACCAAACTTGGCACACAGAAGATATTCAGATTTGTTGAAATAGGGGACCACACGGTGAAATCATGTTTTAATGGGAGATAAATAAGAATGGTTGAAAATTTGTTTATGTTTTTTCAAAAATCTCAAGAACTGTTAAGCCAGAAAGCTGAAATTTGTGTAGTAGCATCCTCGGGTGGAGTTTGTTCAAATCATAACCCCCCGAGTTAGGGTTGGCCAAAATTAGGGGGTGGGCAGGTGTCAATTTTTTTTACTTATAAAGATATGGAAAAAGCAAAAAGACTCGCTTGTCTAAAGGCATCCTTGGCTAGCATTTAATTTTCTTAAAGGAAAATACATTGTATATTTGAATACATAAATGTACAAGTAACTCAGTTCTTTCAAGCTTAAAAATGCTTTATACTTGCAATAATTGCTACAACACATTGTTCTCAAGTTCAAGATCAAAACAACAAATACATGTAAGTGTTTTCCTTACAGCATGTCATCCTTTTATTCAATATATTTAAAGATTCTTATTTTTCCATCCGAGCATCCAATACAAAGGGAGTAATTGGCATCAACTGTCAGCGTGATTGGCTTAAAGTCGTTTTCTTTCGATGAAACGTCATACAGTTTCTGAAGATTACCATTACCATCCAATACATGTACAGAATGATTCCCTGCGTCCGCCACGACGATGTGTCCTAGTGTATCAGTACAAATACCTCTTGGCTGAAATTCAAGATTTGTATTCCTGTGACCATAGTAAGAAAAACGAAAGTTTCCTTTTTTGTCGAATACATCTACATCTTTGTGAGAAATACAGATGTCTCCATTTATATTTTCCGCAATGTAAGCTGAATAAGTTGCACGACATTTTGTGTTTCTTGACACTAAGTTCTTAAACAATAAAGAATTTTTTATTTCATTGGTACAGTGACCATGTTTGTCATATTTTGATAGTTTTCCCTCCGTAAGTTCCGAATTAATGATTCCGATCACGACCCCTGTGTTTTCTTCGGGACAGTACATGCAAATTGGATAAGCAGCATCAAAATCTAAGAAAACGGTTTCCTCTCCGTTTTTGTTTAACTGGGTCAAAAGGCATCTCTTTTTTCTAAACAGAACACTTCCATCAGCTAGGCAAATCGGTTGATTTCTTAGATGGGCAACCTCTGTTGTCACTTCAAAGATAACAATACCCGACCGATTGTACTTTTTAAAAGACGTCTCGCCTTCAGAAAATACCCAAAATGCGTCATCATTTATGTCGTACGTTAGCGACTGTACAGATCCTTGTCCAACTCGGAACACCTCTAATTCCATCATGTTATGAATAAGATGAGTGCCTGCTGTGTTTAAAGTATCTAAAGTTATTTTACCCGACAACTGTATAAAGAGCTCATCATCCACTGTCCCTTTAATGAATTGCAGTGCGTGCGGGAATGGAGAACGCTGAAATGCCTCGGAATCTTGTGATTCTTTTGGGACGTCTGCATACAAAATAAATGCATGTCTTTCGGACGCAATTTCATTTTGATACTTTGAAATAAATGATTGCACTTTGGCCATGCATTCTGAAACATGTTTCTTTTGAATTTGAATTCTGCAATGTTCCTGTTTCTGTTTTGATTTAGTAATTTGTAAGAGATGTTTTTCCTCCAAGTCAAGTTTTAAGCGAGTCTCCTTAAAATGAGCGACAATTTGAGTTTCAAGGGTTTCACATTGTTTTTCATTTATCGTTTCATCCTTTATTAGTTCATATAAATAACTTTGATATTTTGGTAATTCTGATTGCAGAAATTTGAACTTTTGGTCGAGTTTCTTTTTCTTTTGAATATAAAGCTCCTCGGTCAATATCACCTTATGGCCATTGTGCTCAAAGACTAAACATTTTTCACAAATTGGAATCTCGCATTCTTTGCAGCAGACGTTAGTGCGAAAACCTGGATGTGACCTACAGACTTGTACAGAAGGCACATCGTTTAATAGTGACAAGGACTCAAATGTTAGCAAAGTTACTTCGTGGTCAAATGAAGATTTACTTTTTGTGTGAATGCCCTTGCATCTGCTGCAAAGCTTATCATGGCATGTCTTGCAAAGGTGTTCTGCTGCATTTTCGCAGGTGTCGCATGGCATTACACTCTGTACTTGAACTTCTTCGTGGCCTAACACACCTGCCATATTACCTGTTAAAATATAGCACAATATCCAGAGTAAAATTTATATTACTTGTTCACAGGTGCTTGAGGATAGGACCGACCTCCGTTCCACTCACATGACCCTCCCCATGTATAGACCCCACGGTTGTAAGCCTTTTTCACCCTTTTATGACCTATTTCTCATCTATTTATACCGTAATAACGAAAATGTAAGAACATTTTATAAAACTCAATAGCAAACAACATTATATAAATAGTGCTTGTTTGGGGGTAACAGCTGAAATTGACACCCCGAGAAAACCATTGCCCACCGACAAGAATTCTATATGCACCTATGTGCCTTCATTACTTAGAGAAGGATTGAACTTATTTAGCAATAAGAAATAACAAAACTTTTATTCCGAAATATTTCTTTTTTATTAGCAAGTTGTGTGATAGAAATTAGTATTAAATCATTTAAAAAGCATTTAAATATATTTACATTTATATCCATGTCAACATATATACATGTATGTACAAATAATTTGTACAAGAGGTAAAAACGTTTCATCGTACATTTTTCTACTTTCGATATCATTTTGAAGAAACTGTCATTTATTTAAAATTTATAATCATTTAATAAAATCCTGCAATCCTTTTTACAATGATATAATCACATAATGTTGGTTTAGAGGGACATTTTTTCAAATGATTACTATTGTCGAGAAAATATGCCTAAAAAGTAATGAAACAATTTAAGGCAGAAAGGAGGTCAACAAGTTAAGCACAAGATTTACCTTTAAGTTTGTGACATATGATATTTTTGGCCATAAACTAAAATTCAGTGAAGACATAATTCAAATAAAACAGCTTTAAAATCTGAACATTTTTCTTTGATATTAAAAAAAAGGTATATATATAACCTAAAAATGGTCACAATCATCCAGCCAGTTCAGTCAATGGTTTAGATATAATCGCACCAACGAAAATGTAAAAGATCGTACCACCAACAAATAAAAACAATGATTTTAACATTAAATTTCGAGCACATTATTTAAATTATCATTGATTTTTACCTTTTTTTGCTTATGAATCATCACGTCCATAGCTTCGCAGTAAAATATGGTGCAACATACCTTGCAAAATGTAAGTAAAATTGGTTTTTACAGTTACTTGTTTGTTTGTTTGTTTTTTTTTAATATTTCTGATTCTTCGCATAAGTTAAAATCTTTGTTGGAGAAACAAATAAAATTGATATATTAATTCTTTTGTTACAGTTTTGTATTATTAAAGGGTGTGCACGCAACTCTTTGTCGCCGGGTGGCTTTGCGGCTCCGAAATAATAACTATCATTAAGTTTACAATGGTTTTACATGTATTCAGGTGTTAATTGACAATAAAATGTGTAACTTTTCCTTAGGCTTCAAATAAAAGGTACAAAAAGGGATCTGACATATAAATAAAAATATCATTTTACTCATACCTGCATTTTATTGCACATTACTTTACTCAATTCATTTTCCTGTATTTACACATTTCTGCAAATTTTGCTGTACAAATCTTTCCTATACTTCACTTTATATACTTTACTTTTAAACAATCATTTGACTGTACACGTACTTTACTTTAGTATACTTGTGTACTGCATAAATACATTTATTTTACGACAAGTACATGTACTATACGTCTTACTCTATAAATACATATGTCGTGTATGATTACCCCCCCCCCTTTTCTTTGCATTATATCTTTGTGTTGAATGTTTGTATTGTTGTGACTAAACTATTCGCAGAATATAGAGCAGATTTTTAAATATGTATTGTGCATTTGTATTAAATGAGAGTGTACACATGTATAGTAATATACATGTGAGAATATACTTTGTTGAATGTGCAGAGAAAATTCGAGTTGAATGCATAAACGTGTATCATAACATACATGTACTGTCATCAAGCATCATTGTGATAATTCATTTTGTGAACATACCTATTTTCTTTTCATGGTTGTCTTATTAATTGATTGCACTATTTTTGAGTGTATATCACTGTATATGTGAAGAGCACATTGTTTTCCTTCCCGCATGTTCATTTCCGGTTGAAGATGAAAACGGTATAGTCGATAAATTTAGTTAAAGTTCCGCGGCGCGCATTTATGAATATGTACTATTTCTCGCAACCTTTATTAATGAAAAATGTTAATTACATCGATTTTATGAGTGTATATCTATATGTATGTGTTTGTTATTCAAAACATGTGTTTTCCATTGTTTTGGTATGTCTCAGAATAATTGATAATTATTGTCATAAGTAATATGCGTGATCGTGTGAATTAACCAATGAAATTGTAGGATTTTACATGTAAACCAATAATATTATATTACTGATCAATCTGTTAATATTCGATATTTTCATGTATTATCTGTTGTTTTCTGTGATTGGTTAATATATAAACGGAGACGCTGAGATTTCACGGGAGTCGCCTGCAACTTTTTGGCTTGGTAGGTCACGTAGGGTTTTTTTTCGATTTTTTTTATTTATTTATTTTATTTTATTTTACACTATCTTTTATTTGAAGTCTTAAAATATTTTATTTATTATTTTGATAGGAATTAACCGTTTATAGGACAAAATATAGTCCTTTACGGTATATTGAAAGAACTTTAGTCTATAGACTTTATAGTTCTTTTCTCTCTAGATAGGCCTAATTGTATTTTATATTTATTTAAATTTTCTCTTCAATTTTATTTTAATTTTTAGTTCATACAAGCAGCGTAGCTATGCTACAAGTTTGTACTCTTTCTCTCATTTTGAGTCCGATAGTTGAGAGATTCAACGAAAGGTCTCATTTATTATTTGGATTTTTTTAACGCTTTTTAAACGTAAATTTTTCATTGAAATTTTAAGATTAATATTCGTACTAAAATTATACCTGAAATTTACGGTCCCTTTGCATTTTTCTTAAACAAGTCAAGCCTGTAAATTTCATACAGCACAACTTGTTGTTAGGTTTAACAAGTCTCAAGTTATATATAACTATGACTTGTCCCCTATTAATATGCGTCATTGATTAAAATAATATATTTTTCGGGTTGGGATTTTTATTCAAAATTCGTAGTCTGTTTTATGGGATTTTTTTGAGTGTATTCAGCGACTCCATTAATTTTTTCTTATTATTATTCATTATTTATTCATGTGTGTACGATGAGTGTAAGCTGCATATTTATTCATCATTGTAAATTGTCATTTGTTGAAATCGTTAATAAAATTGTTCGTTTAACTTTACAAGGGTCTTATATCTTATTCTGCGAATGGTTGAGTTATTTAGTCGTTATTTAATCCAATTATAAATACACCCGGTACTGCTACGTTACATTTTTGGCATCCACGGCGGGATACCCTCATTTTTTTAGGGGTATCCTGTGATACGAACTTTTTGCTGGGTGATTATTTTTGTGATTGGTTATTTTTTATCGACAATTGATTATTTTTATTGACAATAATTTTTGATGTGTGCATTTTCATAGGTAGTAGTACTCTTACTGAATAAAATGGGAAAGAAAGGGAGAAAGGGTCTGGTTGTTGTAGAAACAGATGTTTTATTAGACGGTGTGAAAGATACATAGAAGAACGATAGACATAGTGTAGGGGAAATTGGCTCAGAAATCAGTTTAAAAACTGGATCTGACATTAGTCCTTTGGGACCCAGAGGTGTCATGAATAGTAACTTAACTGTTCAAATCACCATGCGTACTTCATGTACAAATTTAACATCTGAATTGATGTCTAGTTCATGTCCAATGAACACTCAAAACACAGAAAATACAAGATCATTTACTATAAATGAGCAAGTTGAAACACCTAACAGGTGTAACGGACAGATGTTCGTATTGGGTAGGGGAGATAATCCCCAACAACAATATTCACTTCCAATCCATGATTCCACTGATAGCTCAGAGAATGATGACATGAGGAGAACTGGAAATGTCAGAATTCAGTCAGCAAAACCACATCCCTTATTCCCAAATCCAGGTCCACATCTAGCAAATGAAAACTTAAGTACAGTCTTAGAAGATATGAAGAAAGTATTGAGCTCAATTCAATCAAACATGTCTCTAAAATCAGAAAATCCTACAAAACGTCAGACTGATGTCATCCAGCCAAAAACCCAGTTTAGACAAAAGGGCAGTAGACGAGCAAAGCGAAGGAAAAATCGAAAACACGCAAGACACGCAGAGACAGATTTCACACTGATAACTCTAGCTGTACCAGCACCTCATCTTCTTCTGATGAAGAAAGTATATCTACTTCAATTGTAACGCAAAATAAACGTCAAAGAAAATTCACTCAAAAATTACCTCCCTTTACGGGCCAAGACAAAGAAAAATGGATTGTATGGAAAGGAAGATTTGAAGAAGTAGCTGAGAGAGGGAACTGGACAGATAATGATAAATTAGATGAACTGTTACCCAGAATGCAAGGCGGAGCAGGAGAATTTGTCTTCGAGCAACTACCAAAGGAAATTAGATCCGACTATAAAAAGGTTATTCAAGAGATGGACAACAGATACAGAGTAGTGGAAACCAAAAAGTCACTCGAAGCAAAGTTTAGTAATAGGAGACAGAAACCTAACGAACCTGTTGAAGTATATGCAGCAGATCTGAAAAAGATGTATGCAAAAGCATACCCTAGTCGAGATGAAAATACCAGAAGAGAGGATCAACTCAGAAAATTTTTCGATGGTCTGAATGATGAGAAAATCCAATTTCAAGTTGAATATATAAAGGAACCAGACAATATCGATGACGCTGTATTTCAAGTTGTTAATTTCTGCGATCTCAACAAAAGAAGTAATGCTAGAGCCGAAAAACGAACAGTTAGAGCAGTGACAGATAAGCAGACAAAACCAGAAATGAAAAGAAAATCAGGCAGTCAGGAACTACAGCCAAAGAAAACTCAGAATAACACAGAGTCCATTACTACTGATGACTATCATGTACAAGATTCAGCATTGTCAACATTCCATGATGACATGTTAAAAATGAAAGAACAAATACAAAATCTAGAGAAGATGATTGCTGAAATGAGTAGATGTTCCTCAACTGGTTTTCAACAGAGGCCCAAGTCAACTCCAAGTCAGAACACTATTTGTTACAACTGTAAGAATGTTGGACATTTTGCGCGTGACTGCCCAACCAAAATTCAACAGTACTACAGAAATCCTTCCCACATGTCCAGATCTCAGCCAAACATTCAGACTGGAACGGTATCTCAGCAACCTGGAAATTTAAACTTCAGGGGATCGTAACTGTGGGTCAAGAGACGATCCAAGGACAAGCTCCAAAAGAAGAACTACCTGAAAAGAAAAGAAATGACATTTGTAAAGATACATATACTTATGATGTTAAAAGAAATTTTGAAACATGCCCTGGAATTTATGTCAAAGGCAAAATAGATGATGTCTCTGTTGTTTTTACAATCGACACTGGAGCTTCAAGAAGTATTATGTCAAATAAAATCTACAAACAAATGAAGAATAGACCTGAACTTGAACAAACTACTGGTGTTATAAATGCTTGCGGTATGAATTTGAATTCCTTCGGCGAAGCAGAATTTACTCTGACCTTTGGAGATCTTGTTATACATCAAAACATTATTGTAGCTAATATAGATGACGAATGTCTTTTGGGGGTGGATGTCTTACAAAATAAACAAGGTGTCGCTGCAGATATCATCCTTAGTCAAGGAATTTTGAAATTACAAGGGGTAGATATACCTTGTATTCAAATAGAGTCCAATAATAAATGTAGAAGAGTTACTGCTGCGGATGACTATACTATTCCGCCTTATAGTGAAAAAATCATACAGGCCTTTGTTGAGAGAGAGGACGTCATCTCTGAACCTACAGAGTTTATTATAGAACCGAATGAAAATTTCAGTTCTAGATATGAGTTATTGATGGCAAGTACTTTAGTGGATACAGCCAAGAGTACATCAATACCTATACGAATACTTAACCCAACTTGCGACGAGAAACGAATTAGACAAGACGCTGTCCTTGGAATAGCTGATGAATTTCTTTATGAAACTGTTTTTGATGATGATTGTCAGAATGACACACCTCCCATATCAGTCAGATGTTCTGCTGAAAAAGAGAGTACAAAAAACATTAAAATACCTGAACATTTAGTGCAAATGTATGAGAATTCATTAAAGGACAACAATTTTGACCAGACTTCTCAGAAATTGCTTCTTGACTTGCTATCAGAATATCAAGATGCATTTTCAAAGAATGATCTAGACCTTGGTTTAACTCATGTGAGTGAGCATATCATAGATACTGGTGAGGCAAAACCTATAAAACTTCCTCCAAGACGAGTCCCCATTGCATATGCTGAAGCAGAATTACAGACTACCAATGATATGGAAAAACAAGGAATAATTAGAAAATCTAATTCTCCTTGGGCATCCCCACTTAACTTGGTACTCAAGAAAAATGGTAAAATCCGACCATGTGTAGACTACAGAAGGGTCAATGATGTGAAAATAAATGATGCTTTTCCTCTACCAAGAATACAAGACTGTTTAGATGCAGTATCTGGTGCGACAATATTTTCTACATTTGACCTTACATCTGGTTACCACCAAGTTCCTGTTCGAGAGTCTGATATACCAAAAACTGCTTTTATTACAAAATATGGATTGTGGGAATTCCTTACTATGCCCATGGGAATGAAGGGGAGTGCACAAACTTTTCAACGTACCCTTCAAATGATTTTAAATGGCCTACAATGGCAGACCTGCCTAATTTATCTTGATGATATCATTGTATTTGGGTCCAATTTTCAAGAACATTTGAACAGAGTTAAGGAAGTACTGGAAAGAATTAGAAAAGCTGGCCTAAAGCTGAAACCTAACAAATGCCAATTATTTCAAAAGGAAGTCTCTTTCCTGGGACATGTCATTAACAAAAATGGTATTACACCAAACCCTGACAACATTGCGAAGATCATAGATTGGCCTATTCCTAAAACTCTGACCGAAGTGAGACAGATTATCGGCATGGCTTCATACTACAGAAAATTCATAAAAGATTTTGCCAGTATTGTAAGGCCTTTAGTAAATTTGACAAAGAAAGACATCACCTTTAATTGGACTACAGATTGTCAAGATGCATTTCAAAAAATTAAAGAGCTACTAACAGGACCAGAAATTATGAGCTTTCCTATAATGGAAGGGGAATTTGTACTAGATACTGACGCCATCAACTATAGTATTGCCGCTGTTTTAAGCCAAGTGCAGGATGGTCAAGAAAAAGTAATAGCTTATGCTAGCAGAGCATTAAACAAAGCTGAAATAAATTACTGTGTCACAGACAAAGAGTTACTGGCAGTACGATATTTTGTAGAGTATTTCCGACAATACCTTTTAGGAAGAAAATTTAAAATTCGAACTGATCATCAGGCATTAGTTTGGTTATTTAAAATAAAGGAACCCAAGGGCAGAATTGCAAGGTGGATTGAAATACTCTCGTCCTATGACTTTTCTATAGAATACCGCCAAGGAAATAAGCACGGAAATGCGGATGCATTATCTCGATGTCCTAATCCTAAAGATTGTCAATGTTCCAATTTTGATAGCCTAGAACCATTAAAGTGTGGACCATGTAAAAAATGTACTAAGCGTATGGAAGAAACTCCAGAGAGAAAACGATGGCCAGAAAACAAAAATACCGTAGAAATACGTGCAGTCACCAGAAATCAACTAAAAGCAGAAGCAACTACTTGGAATGATATTTATATACCCGTCAATATGGAACAGATACACAAAGATGACCCGGATCTGAAAATTCTTCATGAAGCTAAAAGAGAACAGAAGAAACCTGATTTTCATCAAATACAGACTTTAAGTCCTGCTACTAGACATTATCTTTGTATATGGGATTCTATTGTACTAGAAGATGGTATATTAAAAAAGAAAAACTTATCTAAAGATGATTCTTCTGAGAGTCTACAAATACTTTTACCAAGAGTTTTAAAAGATGATGTTTTACACCAAATGCATGATTCTGTCATTTCTGGTCACCTTGGTTATAAGAAAACCACTGCAAAAGTACGCAGAAAATTCTATTGGTTTGAAATGAGACAAGATATTAAAATATGGGTCTCTAAATGCCAAATTTGTCAAATGAATAAGCCTCCTGTTAAGCCACCCAAGGCACCGTTGGGAGATATGAGAGTGGGCGCCCCATTAGATAGAGTAGCCACAGATATTTTGGGACCATTACCAAGAACACCTCGAGGAAATAAATACATTCTAGTAGTTATGGACTACTTCACCAAATGGGTCGAAATTTTAGCAGTACCTGACCAAACTGCCATTACCTGTGCAGATAAAATTTTAAATGAGTTTATTGCTCGTTTCGGATGTCCCTTGAGTTTACATAGCGACCAAGGCAGAAATTTTGAGAGCCAAATATTTAAAGAACTTTGTCAACTTTTAGAAATTAAAAAGACAAGAACAACCCCTAGGAATCCCAAAGCCAATGGGATGGTAGAAAGGTTTAACAGAACACTAGTAAGCATGATTAAATCCTATATCAAAGGAAAACAGACCAATTGGGACCTCAATTTGGGATGCTTAGCCATGGCCTATAGATGTACGCCGCAGGAGTCTACAAATTTTTCCCCAAATTTTATAATGTTAGGTAGAGAATTAAAACTACCTCTGGAGATTTTATTTTGTCCAAATGAAGATGATGATAACTCTTCTTACGGAGAGTATATCAACAATTTACGTGATAATTTGTATGAAGCCCATATAATTGTCAGAAGAAAACTACAAACGGCAGCAAAAGTACAGAAAGATAGATATGATACAAAAATGTCCTTAAACCTGTATAGTCCAGGAGATCTTGTTTTGATGTTACATGAGCAGCCCCAACTTGACATGGAAAGCAGGAAACTACTGTTGAAATACCATGGACCATTCCTCATCCTACAAAAGTTGAATGATATATTATACAGAGTTCAAATAGATGAAAAGGGAACACAAAGAATAGTTCACCATGACAAAAGTAAGCCATATCAAGGAAACGAATTGGCGTGGATGAAAACTGCTTTGAAGAAATTTCAGAAGTTTACTTAAACTTAATTTTACAGACAAAATATTATGTACATGATGTATAACATTCTATGAATTATAAACTATATATGTACAATGACATATTGTTACATAAAACAGACTACAACTATGGGTGTATAAGAACATTGGGGCTGGATTTATGATATTTATATATATAAGTATATTTATACTTACCTTTACTATCTGTAAAATTTACAGAAAACCATGGGTATTTCCAAGGCAGAGAAGAAAGGAAGGGTTTTCCAGTGCAGCATTTGTGACTATAAACAAATCAAGAAATATGCCATAAAAATTTATTTAAAAACACATGTTACCAGAGACCAGGTCCCATTTTCATGTATTAAATGTGACTATGTGTCTCTTACCTTGAAAGATGTTGAAAACCATGGGAAATGGTATGGACCGCACAAGAACACAGATCTGCCTGTGGATATTGTCAGAGCCGCTGATCCATTTGTATGGAAGGATGACCACCTTAAACGTTGGGATCAACCTTCATCATTAGCACACTGGATGAACCAACAGAAGAAGAATGACGAAAAGAGCCTCCAGAATTTATTAGAAGTGGCTGCCAGTCTTCCCAATACTCTAAACATTGAGTCAACAGAGAGTACCGGCATTGTGACACCGGAATCTCTTGGTGATTTACCACCCTTTGAGGATATCCTACCAGATCTTCTAGGAGTTGGAGAAAGTGTAGAAATAGATAAGCAAGAGAAGGAAGACACACCCACAACAGTATTCGAACAGATTAAAGAGGAAATCAGGAAACAGGGAGAGAGACAGGTGCGTGCCCTGCAAGAGCAGACCAAGGCCATTCAAGAGCTCAACAAGACACTTACAGGGTATTTCTACAACAGTGGTCCACAGCGCGGGTTAACTCCTTTGCCCGACAGGCCTCCAACCCCAGTTATCAGCAGAAACCAGAGGAGATCCCCACGAAGGCCAACTAATCATTTCTACCGCCCAGGAGTTGTCGTACGACCCCACCGACCAATGCCCCCCAGGAATAGGGATATCCAAAGAGATGACAGATGGAAAAGATCTAGGACATTATTCACGAGAGAAAGAAGCCGGTCCCGGTCAAGGTCCCCATCACCCCCTCCAAAGAAGATGAAGTCAGTCGTTAAGAAAAGTACTTAGTATGTATATAGAAATTTAAGGGTAAAGTATAGGTTGTAGTTGGGGATGGGGGTTGGATTTTAATATGTATGTATATACCATAAATTGTCCACTGATAGTGAAAGATGGACTTTTGATAGCACAGTGTATCGATCATTGTTTATATTTATATATATATTGTATCATGTTCTTGTGCCATAGTCAATTATCTTGCCAGTTTCTGTTGTTCCTGAAATGAGAACTAGATGTATCTTATTATTCTTGTATGACATTACAGCTGACATTGTGAGCTAGATTTTCCTGTACAGTGATATTATAGTATTATGTCTATCACTTTCATAGTAGATAGAAATGTTTGAAGAAGATACCTATGAATGTGACACATCTATAGTAATTGATTTTAATTGATTCGTTTATATTTGTCTAATCTTTTTGAATTAAGAAGAATATTTCAGCTATATAGATGTTCAGTAGCGAATGATAGGTTTACTATTTTGTCCTTAAAAATTAGGTATACTTAAGTCGGTAGTACAGTGACGATTGGCTCCGCAATTTTAGGTGTTATCAATGACGATTGATCACCGAAGGTTCTTTGCTTATTGTATATAGTTTTTCTTTGGCATAATACAGAACCTCTTTAGAGACATGAAATTTCCGTTGTTAGCATGGTTATGTATTTTTGTTACCATGGGTATGGCTTTTGTTGCTGTTGGTACAGAATTTTTGAGCATTTTATTTGATGTAAATCAGTACAAGCATCACCATTTTATTGTCCTTGTCTTGTTTATTATTTTGTGAAGTTGTCATGGTACATGTGAGATGTTACATTTTTTTTTATTAATGGGATTTTATATTTAGTTGAATGAAAGTTGTGTGTATGACATATTTTTATCTTATGTTTATGTGTAATATTTTTGTGTGAGGTAAAACTGTTTAAGATGGTATGCATATGATGTTCTTGTCTATGTTTTCTGTGTTTTTAGATTGGTATTGTTCATGGGGACATGAACATTTAAAGAGGGGGCAGTGTAGTGTATGAGTACCCCCCCCCTTTTCTTTGCATTATATCTTTGTGTTGAATGTTTGTATTGTTGTGACTAAACTATTCGCAGAATATAGAGCAGATTTTTAAATATGTATTGTGCATTTGTATTAAATGAGAGTGTACACATGTATAGTAATATACATGTGAGAATATACTTTGTTGAATGTGCAGAGAAAATTCGAGTTGAATGCATAAACGTGTATCATAACATACATGTACTGTCATCAAGCATCATTGTGATAATTCATTTTGTGAACATACCTATTTTCTTTTCATGGTTGTCTTATTAATTGATTGCACTATTTTTGAGTGTATATCACTGTATATGTGAAGAGCACATTGTTTTCCTTCCCGCATGTTCATTTCCGGTTGAAGATGAAAACGGTATAGTCGATAAATTTAGTTAAAGTTCCGCGGCGCGCATTTATGAATATGTACTATTTCTCGCAACCTTTATTAATGAAAAATGTTAATTACATCGATTTTATGAGTGTATATCTATATGTATGTGTTTGTTATTCAAAACATGTGTTTTCCATTGTTTTGGTATGTCTCAGAATAATTGATAATTATTGTCATAAGTAATATGCGTGATCGTGTGAATTAACCAATGAAATTGTAGGATTTTACATGTAAACCAATAATATTATATTACTGATCAATCTGTTAATATTCGATATTTTCATGTATTATCTGTTGTTTTCTGTGATTGGTTAATATATAAACGGAGACGCTGAGATTTCACGGGAGTCGCCTGCAACTTTTTGGCCTGGTAGGTCACGTAGGGTTTTTTTCGATTTTTTTTATTTATTTATTTTATTTTATTTTACACTATCTTTTATTTGAAGTCTTAAAATATTTTATTTATTATTTTGATAGGAATTAACCGTTTATAGGACAAAATATAGTCCTTTACGGTATATTGAAAGAACTTTAGTCTATAGACTTTATAGTTCTTTTCTCTCTAGATAGGCCTAATTGTATTTTATATTTATTTAAATTTTCTCTTCAATTTTATTTTAATTTTTAGTTCATACAAGCAGCGTAGCTATGCTACAAGTTTGTACTCTTTCTCTCATTTTGAGTCCGATAGTTGAGAGATTCAACGAAAGGTCTCATTTATTATTTGGATTTTTTTAACGCTTTTTAAACGTAAATTTTTCATTGAAATTTTAAGATTAATATTCGTACTAAAATTATACCTGAAATTTACGGTCCCTTTGCATTTTTCTTAAACAAGTCAAGCCTGTAAATTTCATACAGCACAACTTGTTGTTAGGTTTAACAAGTCTCAAGTTATATATAACTATGACTTGTCCCCTATTAATATGCGTCATTGATTAAAATAATATATTTTTCGGGTTGGGATTTTTATTCAAAATTCGTAGTCTGTTTTATGGGATTTTTTTGAGTGTATTCAGCGACTCCATTAATTTTTTCTTATTATTATTCATTATTTATTCATGTGTGTACGATGAGTGTAAGCTGCATATTTATTCATCATTGTAAATTGTCATTTGTTGAAATCGTTAATAAAATTGTTCGTTTAACTTTACAAGGGTCTTATATCTTATTCTGCGAATGGTTGAGTTATTTAGTCGTTATTTAATCCAATTATAAATACACCCGGTACTGCTACGTTACAACATACAATACATGTTAACATTGCAACAATACACATACGTTTACTTTTTATTACTAAATAGTTTTCATACGAGCAAATACTCATTATCACACTTTACTTCCCAATACTTTTAAATTACTCACGGAAAATATAAAACAAGGTTATCTGGCTATTTAGGAATAAATACGGCGTTAAATCCATCTCAATAATAATAAAAACAAACTTACCCAGAATAGTTGAACTCTGGTCAGGAATACTTATATTTTACATGAATACTATATATATACTATACTCAATATAGACGTATGTATTGAAATATAGATATAGTCCTTAAATAAACATCAAATGATGTAAACAATGCCAATGATAATACGAGAGTTTTGTCAGCATGTATTAAAAAAATTTGGTTTAGAATATTTGAACCAAAAATGATTTCTATTTCATTTCTAATTCAACTTCAGTTTTCAAATAAATAAAAAAAATTCTTTTAAATTTCTATTGTAAATTAGATTTAATATAAAACGGGGAATTTCTAACCTTGACAGGCCATTGCACTTAACGCATTTCCATACTTGAGAAGTTCTGAATATTGAGCAGAGGAATAGGACAGTGGGTTTTTTTTTCATCGGTCCTTCCTGCAAACTTCTTCCATGACCTGCTTACGGTAATTTAATTTTGACTTTAATGCAAAATATGAGTAAAGTATTAAAACTTAGGCCTTACCATAAATTAACCAGAATAATGAACAAGTGAATTTTTCCATTATTTTAAAGGTGAAATGATAACGAAACTAGAAGTACGGTAGCGTGTATGTGTACACAATGGCTACTTCACTCGAAGAACCACATCAAATTCAGACACCCGTCCACTGTGAAAACATCGCAAAACATTTGTGTAAAAGCTGCCATGACCGTTTATGCGACAGATGTAAAGATATTCATTCCAAAAGTAAAGGCACTTTTGATCACGAGGTTGTTTTATTGACGTTTGAAGCACTAACTTCGTCCTCAGAATGTCCATCGCACGTAGTCTGCAAGTGGCATCCCAAATGTCGTGCAAGTATTGGATGCCAGAAATGCGAGGTACCCGTATGTGATCAGTGTCTTATTGGGGAGCATAACGGTCATAATGTCATTGCAATTGCCAAACTTTTCCAATTAAAAAAGGAAAAGCTAGAACAAAAGCTTTTCACTGTTTGCTCCGAACTTCCAAAATATGAGTCTGAGCTAGAGATGATAAGAAGACGCCAGATGGAAGTGTCCAAAAACAAGGACATTGTGACGAAGGAGGTTGATGATTACTTCGATAAAGCAATCTCAACTCTCGATGCATCCAGACATCAACTGTTGAAAAGTGTCCATGAGAAAACTTCAGTAGATATTGACTTACTAAAAGGTAAAGAAAATATTTTACAAAGCTATGTCCAAAATATGAAGGAATATATGGTCAACATTCAAAATGAAGATTTGCAAGAGAAAATGGCATTTATTTTTTACACCGCTTGTGCATTAGATGATAATATGCCACATTCAACGCCATTATCAATCCCCGGAATGTTGAAATATTCCAAAGGTCGCTTCGACAAAGCAATGGTAAAAACCCTTTCCGGTCGTGTATTTAACTGTACCGAAAACATCAAACTGCTTGAAAATGCATATATGGAGATAGTAAAGTGCCTTAATGTGGAAAAAGGTAAAATTGTTTCACTTGCTTATTGTTCAGATCAAGAAGCTTACTGGGTGTATTCATCTTGCGGAAATGCTTTCGTAAAATATGATGGAAGAGGTAATGAATTAGATACCCTTGATGTAAAACTTGGTAATGTACGCAACAAACCGGTATGTGTTGTTGAAAACAAGAAACTTCTCTTTAGAAATAATGTCAGTGAAATATACATGCTGGAAGATTCGCAAAAGAAGATGTTTTTGGATGCCACTCCTATGGCAGTTGCATGTATTTGTCCAACCAAAGATGGCGAATTATTGATAGGATTGGTAAAATCAGAACAGCTTGCTATCGGTCGATTCAGTTTAACCGGTGAATGCAAACACCACATAACACCAATGTTTGACGATTGGACTTCAGAACCTTTATTTAACAAAGGCGTCTACATCAGCTTACACATAGATGAAAATCTCAATGGGGACATTTGTCTGTCGTTCGGAGTAGTACACGTTCTTCGCGCAAACGGAGAACATAAATTTACCTACGAAGGAAAAGAAGGGTCTTTGTCGCAGCCGTTTTTGTCCCGGGGAATATGCACCGATGTGCTAGGCAACATTCTTGTGGCAGATGAAAACAACCATGGGATCCATGTCTTGGACGAGAACGGTGGTTTTCTGACCATGTTAACCATTCCGGGCGAACCACAGGTCATACCAATATCTTTATGCATAGACCGCCAAAACAACCTCTGCATTGGCTGTGCAGATGGTAAAATAAGAATCTTGAAATATTTGGACTAGCTCGTTTGTTCGACTTTAAAATGTCCGTCTGAACATCTTTAACGCTGTTCTTTTTTGGTTCATTTTTTGTGATGTAAAAAAAAAATAAGCAGTAGATTAATGTTTCATAATATGTTTTACGCTTGCATGGTGTTTGAAACTGAAGGGATTTTAAAAATAAATTTAAATTTTGAATATATTTCCCTAATGTACAATTGCAAGTGAGTTCGTTAACGTGGCTCTCAGTTTTTTCTATCCTTAATTGAATTATGAAAGCCCGGTTTATTTATCAATTACTATTGTGTACAATGGTGTATTCATGTATTGTTGAGAGGTTTTTTTTATTATACAGATGCTTGAATTTGTTTTAAAAACTCTGAATTGCTACCGTTCTAATATATATTTTTATTTATTTAACAACTTTGTAGTAATTTAAAATAAATAAAACTGTCCTTTATCAATCAATCCTTTATCAATCTCGTTTCTCGATTAAGAGATTGCATTGACTCAATTTTCACACAACATATTTAAATTTTAAAGCTGAAAGCTCAAGTGAGCTATTCTGATCACATTTTGTTCGTCGTCCGTCTGTCCGTCTGTAAACTTTTCACATTTTGAACTTCTTCTCTAAAACCACTTGGCCAATTTCAACCAAATTTGCCACAAAGCATCCCTATGGAAAGGTACTTATAAATTGCAGAAATGAAAGACCGATCTTTATATAAAACGAAGAAAACCCCGAAACAGTAGAAAAAGGGGGGTGCATTTTAAAAAATCTTCTTCTCAAGAACTACTGAGTCGAATTCAAAGTAATTTAGCATAAATAATCCTTATGGAAAGGAAAATGTAAATTGCAAAAATTATGGGCGAATTCTGTTCCAAATGTGAGTAATTTGCGAAAATAAAAATAAAGAGGTAATCGCGGTCAATCGGTTTATAACTTCGGGTTCGGTATTCCATATCGAAAACGAAAGTTCCTTGTTTGAGGCAGCCATGTTTGAATGTTGACGCTTGACAAACGGGTCAAATTGACGAAGATGAATTTGCTTGTTGTGCAACAGTTTACATGTGAAGTGATACTTGAAACATGCAAAATATATTTGTGCCGATTTCGTGAAGTAAATTGAGGTTAAATCTTTCAATGCGTTAAAATTGACATTTTCACTTGTGACAGTGGTTTTAGGTTGTTTTGATTTTCGTTTGATTTTCGTTAATTATGCTTTTTAACTTGAGTGGGGGAACTATCGCCTCATCGTTGCAAACCACGGTTTTGAGTCCACGAGAGAATCGATGTGAATCACACGTGGGTCACCGACGATGCTATCGCCTGTATTATACTAGACTTCAGTAAATCAGACCTGCGGATATTGAGCAAAAGCTGATGCACTTACAACATATTAAATTATAAATACTATACATCCTATTGGTAATTCGGTACGATCTCTATATAATGGTTGATTAATGCAACTTGTTTTGTTAAGATGATCGGCATTTTCTGTCTAAACGGAGATTGTTTTCGCTGCTAGAGTTGGAAGTTAACAGTGTACCCCTACCAAAAATTTAGTTTTATAACTTGTTTTTGGTAAAAATGGTATTTCATAAAGTTACAATGTCAAAGACTAAGTGTAGGAAAATAGGTATAAAATTTGGATACTTTATGTTATTCTCTGTTTTGTTTTTCTACCGAGGGGCGATATGGCACAGTATCCTTTGAACACCCATATTAAGCCATTGTTGCTCAGGTGAGCGATGTGGCCCCATTGGCCTCTTGTTGAAACTATGGTAGCATTTTGAAGGCGTTTTCACATAATACTCCGCCAAAGGAATTATTAAAATTTTAATAATTATCTAATTAAATGCACCTTGAATTTTATAAAGAGGTTTATGAGCAGCGTATATATGTTGATATTTTCAAAAGTAATTTGAACTTCATACAGCTCTAGGTGATTATGTACAAATACTCGCCATTTTTTAAATTATGAAATAAAATGAATTACATGTACTGTAGCATCGTCGGTGACCCACGTGTGATTCACATCGATTCTCTCCATCATCGAAACTTGTAGACTCAAAACCGTGGTTTGCGACGATGGCACTGTAGCTGCAAATCTGTAGCTATACGAAGAAAATTTGTGTTATCGGAGCAGGAGCTGCAAATTTTGACAGCTTTTTCTTTTTTATCAAAGGAAGATAACTATATGTAAACTTACTAAAGGAAGGTAACTATATAAACTAACAGTTCTAATGGGACTTATACACCCACAAGGCTAATTTCAGATGGGACAAATGTGAATTTCCCCAATTAAAGTAACTAAAATAATTGAATAATAAAATTTTATGACACATATATTAAAATCAAAGGCCGGAACGGCAACAAAGGCGTAGAACAGACATTTTCTTTTATATAGAATGATATCAATAACTTGAATTTCTGTTAATTTAATAGTGACTTCGTATTTCAAATAATTTTAGACATAGAATAGAGAAGTATATGAATTATGTTTTGTGCTGCTTTAAAAACAAAAAAAAGTTTATTTTCTTATAAAATAGGTATTGGTGCTTTTACAATTCAATAACTCATTATGGTTACAAAATTCGAAGAAATTTCAAAGTTAAAAAATAAATTATTTTTTTTTAAAACAATTTTCACAAGTTCATGATTTGAATACATTAACAGTATGTTCCTATTATAATAACAAAACATACTTTTATTTATTTCAATTTCCGTTTGAAACAAGATTTCCTATGGTACGGTTGTTTACAAACAAATCCACAACACGTGCTATCTAAAATGCTCGACCAGACCAACTACATTATCGTGTTTATTTTTAGCAACAAAATCACTAGATACTTTTATCGCTTACATTTATTTTGGAGACCGTGCCCGATAACAAATAAATTTACATCGCAAATTTTATTTCTATCGGGCACGCTCTCCAATTAAAATGTAAGCGGTAAACTAAAATAATATTTAGTGAATTTTTACACCTGATTGTATTCATCCGCCATTTCTTGATTAAGCAAATTTATACTTATGCAATGAGTTGTCAATAACCAGGTAGGCAAAGTTGTTTTTTTTTGTACACAATTTAGTTTCATAAATGGAATAAAAATCTTGTAATACGTTTAATACTTTAAAGAACTTATTTCTTATGCGCATTTAAAAGGCGGTGCAGAGCATGAATTTGGACGATTGCCAATCCAGACGATCGCTAGAGGGCTGTCGAGCATTAGCTCGACGCCTTAAAAATTCTAGACTTCTAAAAGTAATCTTCATACAACCTTTTTTTTTAGATAGAAATGTTAAGAGGTTCAACAAGAGGCCCATGGGCCAAATCGCTCACTTGAGCAACAATAGGCATGAAAAAATCAGCTCAATGGACTCATAATAAACAATTAAGAGATGTTTGTGAAACACTTATGCCCCCTCCCTTGGAATCATCTATAAAGAAAATGAACGTAAACTGCAAATATTTGGAATTTTTCTAAGTCCAAGGGGCATAACTCTGTCAAAAATTGCTCTATCATACCCAAAATTAATCTTGACCTAAATATTATTTAAGTAAAGCTGTATACCAAATTTCATATTAATATGTGCACCCTCTGCAAAGAAAATAAGCGGAAACTACAAATAACTGGAATTTTTCTACGTCCAAGAGCCTAACTTCGTCGAAAATTGCTCGTTCGTACCTAATATCAAACTTGACCTAGATATTATCAAGATAAACCTGTATACCATATTTCATTAAATGTAATCATTCTCTGTGAAGAAAATAAGCGGAAACTGCAAATAACGGGATGTTTTCAATGTCCAAGGGACATAACTCTGTCGAAAATTGCTCTATTGTACCCAATATCAAACTTAACATAGATATTATCCTGATAAATCTGTATACCAATTTCATTTTAATATGTTCATCCTCTGCGAAGAACAGGAGCGAAAATTGCAAATAACAGGAATTTTTCAATGTCCAAGAGCCATAACTCTGTCGAAAATTGCTCAATCTTACCCAAGAGTGAACTTGACCTAGATATTATCATGATAAACCTGTATACTAAATTTCATTTTTATATGTTCATCCTCTGCGAAGAAAATCAGCGGAAACTGCAAATAACAGGATTTTTTTTATGTCCAAAGGTTATAACTCTGTCGAAAATTGCTCGATTGTATCCAATAGCAAACTTGACCTACCGGTAGATATTATCATGATTAACCTGTATACCAAATTTCATTTTTAATATTGTTCATACTCTGCGAAGAACATGAGCGGAAACTGCAAATAACGGGAATTTTTCTATGTCCAAGGGCCATAACTCTGTCGAAAATTGCACAATCAGACCCAAGAGTGAACTTGACCTAGATATTATCATGATAAACCAGTATACCAAATTTCATTTCAACATGTTCAACTTCTGTGAAAGAAATGAGCGGAAACTGCAAATAACAGTTGTAGATGCTATGCACTTTGTAGGAACGACACAATTGTTCGATGAGAACATAAAGTAAGGCAGAACAACATGTATCTGTGCAAGATAATAAGGATGCCACGGAAAATGCTTTGAAGAAAATATTTTTTATTGTAGTTTTCTTTATTTCGTTTTTACAAACATATTTCTGCAATGCGTCAGTCTGATTTATAATTATTTACCACGCAGCATTAAACGAGGAACTTTTAAATTCTGACTGGCTATATATTGTACTTAACGTAATTCCATACTTTAAGAATTTGCGGAACCGTTACGAACTGAGCATTGCGGAAGAATATGATAAGGTTTGTATATCCGATTGTTTGCTTTGTTTGTCATTCGCAAATAACTCTTCCATGTCCTGATAACGGCAATTTATTTGAACCTTAATGTAAGAATTGAGTAGGCTTATTAATAGTATTCAAAACTTTTAACCTTATTAAAAATTACACACATATTTATCACAGAAATTCCATTTATTTATTTATTTTTTTAAAATTATTAATATCAAATCTAGAAGAACGGTAGCGTGTAGGCTACTTCACCTGAGCAACACCCAAATACAGACAGCTATCAGCTGCAATTAAAACATATAAAATCACTGCTAAAGGCATTGGTTTTACTGACATTTGCATGGCTAACTTTGCCCCCTGAATGTCCACCGCACGTAAACTGCAAGTGGCATCCCAAAGTTCGTGCAAGTATTGGATGTCAGAAAGTATATGAGAAATGTCTTATCGGAGAGCATAAAGGTCACAAAGTTATAGAATTCACCCAGTTGTTTGAAGTTTAGAGAGACGAACTGAAACAAAAGCTATCTGCAGTTGTCTCTGAGCTGTTAGCAAAAGTAGGAGGAATGAAAAAGACAGAAGTCGAAAATAAGGATGTGGTTAAAAAAAGAAATCAACAGTTATTTTGAATTAACTATTTCATTTCTAACTTCCTGTAAGGAGAAGCTGTTGAAAAGTGTTGATGTGAAAACTTCAGACGACCTATCAAGTCAATGATTTACAAACCTTAGTATATACAAAATATGGCGATATGAAGATCTACAAGAAAGGTTATTTTTCATCCTATACGGTGTTTGCTCCACTGATGATAATATATCGTTTTTTAGCCTGGGGATTCTTAAATATTTGGAAGGCTGCTTAGAGAGACCTTTAATGCATAAAATGTCTGCAGATGTATGAAACGGATTTGAGAACACTTAACTACTAAGAGGGGAGCAGTTGGTTAAAAATATTGATCTCCTCCAAGGAAAATTGAATACCTAAGCTTTGATTCAGGGTTTTTTTATGGTTTTTTTTATCAGATATCTGCTTTTTTTTAATACGACCATGAAGGCAGTAGTGTTGACACATTTCAAATAAATATCCATCTATTGAAAAACCATCCGTTTTGCGTCGTTGATAACGATGGGTTACGTGTTAAATGTAGGAGCGATTCTAATAAAGTCTGAATGATCAAAGATTCGTGTAAGAAAATATTTATCTACATTACACTCTTCGCGGTTACTTATATGTATTGAACCAGAGACTGTAAAGGATTGGCAAATTGAACGGAAACTTACATTGGTATTGTTGTATATAGTCTTGAAGGTTTGAGCAAACAGATTACAACACAAGTGATGGAAAATGAGCTCAAAACCCCTTTTGTTGGGAAGCAGTCAATTTAATTTAACCTGCTCTTAACGCATTTCGGAATGCCCTCTTTTTTTTATTTTTATTCGGGCTCGGTGTGCTAGAAGAGAGAGAGAGAGAGAGAGGGGAGAGAGAGAGAGAGAGAGAGAGAGAGAGAGAGAGAGAGAGCTATGAAATAATTTTAATAATCATTTGAGGTCCCACAAAACTTTTTATGATATTATAGTTTCATTTTGAAAAGTTTGTGTGATCAATAAAAAATCAATAACAGCAGTTTTCCGAAAACAACTTTATTCAGTTGTACCGTACGATGTTTAAATACAAAAATAAACAGTTTATCGTTAGCATTATGTACATAATTATATTAGTCTTTTCTAAAATGTGTATTTATTTTCAATGATTAATATGTATATTATTTTCGAACTACCCCTCAGGTACATGCATGGAGATGTGAAAATTATGATTTTAAAACATTCAGTAGGGTCTGTTAAAAGAATTAAATGCCGCAGTGTAGCTTAAAACATACCAATAAATAGTAAAC
Organism: Magallana gigas; assembly: GCF_963853765.1. NCBI lineage: Eukaryota > Metazoa > Mollusca > Bivalvia > Ostreida > Ostreidae > Magallana > Magallana gigas. Next base: position 12,626,745 of record NC_088861.1, on the reverse strand, counting down.
AGCAATAAGAAATACAACAATGTGAAAAAAGTTTTATCTAAACTTTGCGGAAATCTCAATTGGTTTAATCTATGAATCTACATGTAATTGCAATCTCATTTAAATGTTAAACATCTGCTACAATCAATAAGTTTCAGGATTATTAATTTGAAGATGAAATACTATATTAATTATATATTGAAGTCTTAGCAAATTTACTTGCGAGCACTGTCTCATTTATGTGTTAACATATATGGAGAATCTACTGTACTCATTTTGATCGCGTACAAAAAGGTTTGCCAGTTATGTACTCCCTCTATTACCTGTTTATCAGTTACACATAATTTCAACTAGCTCGTTTCACATCACGTAAAGGAAAGTCTGCCTATCTATTATTCCCTTTATTACATTTATACAAAAAATTCCAGCATTTCAGATTACGTACAGGGAGGTCTGCCTATGTACTCCCTCTATTACATGTTAAACATAAACTCCACTCATTTCTGATCACGTACAGGAATTAAGGACTACCTATGAACTCCTCCATTACATACCATACAAAAAATTCCTGTATTTCAGATCACGTACAGGGAGGTCTGCCTATGTACTCATTTCACATCACGTAGAGGTATACTAGACCTCTACACGGTGTCTAAAATGTATTATAGTTAAAGTTAACTTATTTCACATCACGTAGAGGTAGGTAAACCTATACACGGTGTCTAACATGTATGGTTGAAGTTGACTTTTTTAATATCGCATAGACATAGGTAAGACTACATACATATATATATATATATATATTTTATATTTATATAGTGTGTGTGTGTATATATACACATACCAAATCTTATTTAAATTAGAACAACACTCATATAGACATCATCAAACATTTTACTTCAAATACATTTCACATCAGGTACAGGTAGGTAAAACTTATATAGACATTGGCATAGAGCTTCATCAAATACTCTCTCATTTCACATCAGGTACAGGTAGGTTAACACTTATACAGACATTGGCATATACCTACATCAAATACTCTCTCATTTCACATCAGGTACAGGTAGGTAAACACTTATACAGACATTGGCATAGAGCTTCATCAAATACTCTCTCATTTCACATCAGGTACAGGTAGGTAAACACTTATACAGACATTGGCATATACCTACATCAAATACTCTCTCATTTCACATCAGGTACAGGTAGGTAAACACTTATACAGACATTGGCATATACCTACATCAAATACTCTCTCATTTCACATCAGGTACAGGTAGGTTAACACTTATACAGACATTGGCATAGAGCTTCATCAAATACTCTCTCATTTCACATCAGGTACAGGTAGGTAAACACTTATACAGACATTGGCATATACCTACATCAAATACTCTCTCATTTCACATCAGGTACAGGTAGGTTAACACTTATACAGACATTGGCATAGAGCTTCATCAAATACTCTCTCATTTCACATCAGGTACAGGTAGGTTAACACTTATACAGACATTGGCATAGAGCTTCATCAAATACTCTCTCATTTCACATCAGGTACAGGTAGGTTAACACTTATACAGACATTGGCATAGAGCTTCATCAAATACTCTCTCATTTCACATCAGGTACAGGTAGGTTAACACTTATACAGACATTGGCATATACCTACATCAAATACTCTCTCATTTCACATCAGGTACAGGTAGGTTAACACTTATACAGACATTGGCATATACCTACATCAAATACTCTCTCATTTCACATCAGGTACAGGTAGGTTAACACTTATACAGACATTGGCATATACCTACATCAAATACTCTCTCATTTCACATCAGGTACAGGTAGGTTAACACTTATACAGACATTGGCATAGAGCTTCATCAAATACTCTCTCATTTCACATCAGGTACAGGTAGGTTAACACTTATACAGACATTGGCATATACCTACATCAAATACTCTCTCATTTCACATCAGGTACAGGTAGGTTAACACTTTTATACACATTGGCATATACCTACATCAAATACTCTCTCATTTCACATCAGGTACAGGTAGGTTAACACTTATACAGACATTGGCATAGAGCTTCATCAAATACTCTCTCATTTCACATCATGTACAGGTAGGTAAACACTTATACAGACATTGGCATAGAGCTTCATCAAATACTCTCTCATTTCACATCAGGTACAGGTAGGTTAACACTTATACAGACATTGGCATAGAGCTTCATCAAATACTCTCTCATTTCACATCATGTACAGGTAGGTTAACACTTATACAGACATTGGCATATACCTTCATCAAATACTCTCTCATTTCACATCAGGTACAGGTAGGTTAACACTTATACAGACATTGGCATATACCTACATCAAATACTCTCTCATTTCACATCAGGTACAGGTAGGTTAACACTTATACAGACATTGGCATATACCTACATCAAATACTCTCTCATTTCACATCAGGTACAGGTAGGTAAAACTTATATAGACATTGGCATAGAGCTTCATCAAATACTCTCTCATTTCACATCATGTACAGGTAGGTTAACACTTATACAGACATTGGCATATACCTTCATCAAATACTCTCTCATTTCACATCAGGTACAGGTAGGTTAACACTTATACAGACATTGGCATATACCTACATCAAATACTCTCTCATTTCACATCAGGTACAGGTAGGTTAACACTTATACAGACATTGGCATAGAGCTTCATCAAATACTCTCTCATTTCACATCAGGTACAGGTAGGTTAACACTTATACAGACATTGGCATATACCTACATCAAATACTCTCTCATTTCACATCAGGTACAGGTAGGTTAACACTTATACAGACATTGGCATATACCTACATCAAATACTCTCTCATTTCACATCAGGTACAGGTAGGTAAACACTTATACAGACATTGGCATAGAGCTTCATCAAATACTCTCTCATTTCACATCAGGTACAGGTAGGTAAACACTTATACGGACATTGGCATATACCTACATCAAATACTCTCTCATTTCACATCAGGTACAGGTAGGTTAACACTTTTATACACATTGGCATATACCTACATCAAATACTCTCTCATTTCACATCAGGTACAGGTAGGTTAACACTTATACAGACATTGGCATAGAGCTTCATCAAATACTCTCTCATTTCACATCAGGTACAGGTAGGTAAACACTTATACAGACATTGGCATAGAGCTTCATCAAATACTCTCTCATTTCACATCAGGTACAGGTAGGTTAACACTTATACAGACATTGGCATAGAGCTTCATCAAATACTCTCTCATTTCACATCATGTACAGGTAGGTTAACACTTATACAGACATTGGCATATACCTTCATCAAATACTCTCTCATTTCACATCAGGTACAGGTAGGTTAACACTTCTACAGACATTGGCATATACCTACATCAAATACTCTCTCATTTCACATCAGGTACAGGTAGGTTAACACTTATACAGACATTGGCATATACCTACATCAAATACTCTCTCATTTCACATCAGGTACAGGTAGGTAAACACTTATACAGACATTGGCATATACCTACATCAAATACTCTCTCATTTCACATCATGTACAGGTAGGTAAAACTTATATAGACATTGGCATAGAGCTTCATCAAATACTCTCTCATTTCACATCATGTACAGGTAGGTTAACACTTATACAGACATTGGCATATACCTTCATCAAATACTCTCTCATTTCACATCAGGTACAGGTAGGTTAACACTTATACAGACATTGGCATATACCTACATCAAATACTCTCTCATTTCACATCAGGTACAGGTAGGTAAACACTTATACAGACATTGGCATAGAGCTTCATCAAATACTCTCTCATTTCACATCAGGTACAGGTAGGTTAACACTTATACAGACATTGGCATAGAGCTTCATCAAATACTCTCTCATTTCACATCATGTACAGGTAGGTTAACACTTATACAGACATTGGCATACACCTTCATCAAATACTCTCTCATTTCACATCAGGTACAGGTAGGTAAACACTTATACAGACATTGGCATATACCTACATCAAATACTCTCTCATTTCACATCAGGTACAGGTAGGTTAACACTTATACAGACATTGGCATATACCTACATCAAATACTCTCTCATTTCACATCAGGTACAGGTAGGTAAAACTTATATAGACATTGGCATAGAGCTTCATCAAATACTCTCTCATTTCACATCAGGTACAGGTAGGTAAACACTTATACAGACATTGGCATAGAGCTTCATCAAATACTCTCTCATTTCACATCAGGTACAGGTAGGTTAACACTTATACAGACATTGGCATAGAGCTTCATCAAATACTCTCTCATTTCACATCAGGTACAGGTAGGTAAACACTTATACAGACATTGGCATATACCTTCATCAAATACTCTCTCATTTCACATCAGGTACAGGTAGGTTAACACTTATACAGACATTGGCATAGAGCTTCATCAAATACTCTCTCATTTCACATCATGTACAGGTAGGTTAACACTTATACAGACATTGGCATACACCTTCATCAAATACTCTCTCATTTCACATCAGGTACAGGTAGGTAAACACTTATACAGACATTGGCATATACCTACATCAAATACTCTCTCATTTCACATCAGGTACAGGTAGGTTAACACTTATACAGACATTGGCATATACCTACATCAAATACTCTCTCATTTCACATCAGGTACAGGTAGGTAATCACTTATACAGACATTGGCATATACCTACATCAAATACTCTCTCATTTCACATCAGGTACAGGTAGGTAAAACTTATATAGACATTGGCATAGAGCTTCATCAAATACTCTCTCATTTCACATCAGGTACAGGTAGGTAAACACTTATACAGACATTGGCATAGAGCTTCATCAAATACTCTCTCATTTCACATCAGGTACAGGTAGGTAAACACTTATACAGACATTGGCATATACCTTCATCAAATACTCTCTCATTTCACATCAGGTACAGGTAGGTTAACACGTATATAGACATAGTTACCTTCCAACATCAAATACTATTTCATTATACATCATGTACAGATATGTATAGTTTCAATTATGTCATCAATCTTTTATACTGACATATATTAGACACTACTGCCATTACTGCTTCTGTTCTCATTGCACATCTGGGACAGATATTGGTAATTCATCCATGATTAATTCAGCTTGGAATCTATTAACTGTTTCCTGGTTTTGAATAACTTTTATCAAAATCTGTAATAATAAAGAAATTTCTGACAGGTATCACAAAAAGAAGCTATGATTAGAATATTTCATACAATATTTGAACTTGTGTTTTAACTTGCAGTACTTATTATACCTCTGGAATGTAAATGTCAAGTGCATAATTTACATATCTCCCACAGCAGTGTGCAGTTTTCTTTACCTTGCTGGTAAGGAAATCAATCTAGAAAATAGTTAAAGAGATCCGGTCAAAATATCATTCATGAAATACATGTACAATTATATTGTGAAATACATGCCAAAAAATACTCATTGTGGTAATGTTTTGGAGATATTCATGAAATGTTTAAAATTTTATTTGCCTCTTGCATAAACAGTACATTGGGTAATGAGTGACCACAAAACCATTTTACATAAGTATGTTTTACAAAGGTAGACTCCTCTCTTCATTGGTTGTAGCTACAACTTTTATATAAAACCAAAAACAGAATGAATAAAACTTTACCATCTTTTCTGACAAGGCCATGATACTTTTATTTTTTTCTATAAGCCACTGTTTCCTCCCAGAGTGTTTGCCTTTGGTTATCTCCATTCTAAATGATAGCTTTTCCCCACTTTCTATTGACCTGATCAGTTCCTACCATAGAAATGAAATTTTAAAAAGAGCAAAAATTGAATGTTTGAGCACACTGATGAGAACATTGATGAGAACAATTGTACTAAACATTGTAGAATGCCCATGCATGTAGCTTTGAATAGGTTACTGACCTGTATGTCTATTTTCTTTAGGACTTTATGAACATCCTTGTCACTCTGATAAAATGATAGACTGAAATAGATAGATAGATATAAAGATTGACTGCATGCTATCATTACTCCAGCAAAATGATCAATTTATTTCCTATTTGAGGTGTATCCATATCAAAGTACATGAAATAAATTTTAAGGACTTAATAATTACTCTTTAAGCTTGAATGGCATTTGAATATGGCATCCACAGTATGCAGGCTCATCATCTATTTCAATGCAATGCCTATGATAGTTTTGGCCACAGAGAGTGCAAGATATTTTTTCCCCAAAATCTCCCTGGCACACCCCAAATGCAGTGGCTCCACATTTCTCATAAAATCTACGTCCTCTACCAACAAAAAAACTTTCAACCAATGGCAAATATGACATGCTGGAAGCTCCTTTCAGTGTTATCAACAGTAATGGGAAATGATGAGAAAAGACCTGTCTTTCCTCACTGGAATATATTTCTGACCCACTGTTGGTATAGACAATGATATTGTGCTGCGTGATAGAAGCAAGGTTTTTCAAATGCATCTTCCCTGAAAGTCAAAGAAACAATACATACACAAATAAAAAATATATATATCTACACTGTATAAAACAATATAATATACATAAACAGAATTCTACAGTCCAAAATGAATAAATACTTTACTGTTAGTGCATTTTAGTCATGTTAGCTCTTCAGACAGAAAATGCAGTATATAAATTCAGAATATTGTTTACTTAGTACTGGTAACATTGCCAAATTGCCTGTGACATTGTGAAAAGAAAGAAAGAGATAAACAGATAGGTACTAGTGGTATATACGGGTATGTTTTTTTCTACAAAAAACTTTGATTATATTCAAGAAGGTAAAATAAATTTAATTCTTACACATATCTTCAGTATCTTTTGTGGATGTTGAATTTATTGCCTTCCATATTAGATTTTTTTTATCCTTGTGAAAAAAAAAAAGATACATATATATTCATACTACAGAAATCAGAAAAGAAACTTCCCTACATGTAGCCTATGTAGCAAGTAAAATGGTACATATATGTATAATACCGGTATTTGAAATCAATAAACAATACAAAAAAATACCTGCAAAGAATTAAATTCCTAATTAGGTTGAAAGAAAAGTGACAGCTAAGTTTTTTTTCCTAAGTAAACATCATGGACCTTTTAAAATTACTGCAGCTATAAATACTCACCGGACAGTGTCTGATTTCAGAGCAAACAACAGCAAGTTTAAGAAACTGCCTCTTGTAGACATTTCCCCATAGTAAGATACTAATGGAGGCAAATAAACTTTCCGAAGGAGAACATCCTGTATCCAAAGGACACATATCATTTTTCCGAATTGATGCTGGAAGGAGACTTATATATCTGGAAACAAGAGGCCAGTTGGCCTTAACGGTCACCTGAGTAGCATATATCCCATACACAAACTTGTCATGGAGTCTCATATACGCATCTTATTAATTAGGTTTCATACTGGAGTAGAAAAATTATAAATTTGTAATGACGACCACATTTCAAAAAGAACTGTGAAACCCATTATTTTGGTGAAAAACTAAAAGATCTGGTCTACAAAATCATGAATTCAGTTTTCCTTTCAGATGTGTGGGAGTAAAGAAAATAATTTTTTAACGTTATATGCATTAACATCTATACATCCTATTTGGCCCTGCCCTAGAGTCAAAACCCATCCTTGAGGGGACATGAAAATTAAAATCTCAGTAGAGGACTTCCTGGTAAACATAATTATTAGTCAGTTTTTTTATACAGATGTGTAAGAATAGAGAAGAAAATTTTTAAACATTATATGCATTAACACTATATTGCGATATTGCGCCCCCCCCCCCCCCCCCCCTTCATGTTCTGAACCCCTGACCCAGGGACCATGAATTTCACAATTTAGGTAAAGGAGATTGTGGATATCATAACCATGTATTCATTTTTTTGCCCACATGTGTGGGAGAAGAGAAGAAGATTTTTAAGATTTAAAACATTTTTACTATATGGCCTTATTGGCCCAACCCTAGAGCCTGAACACCTAACAAAGGGGTCATGAATTTCACAATTTTAGTAGAGGCCCTCATGGACATCATAACCATGTATTCAGTTTTTTGCTCACATGTGTGGGAGTAGAGAAGAAGATTTTTTAAGATTTAAAAAAGTTTTACTATATGGCCATATTGGCCCCACCCTAGAGCCTGAACACCTAATAAAGGGGTCATGAATTTCACAATTTTGGTTGAGGGCCTCATGGACATCCTAACAATGCATTTAATTTTAACAAATATATATGGGAGAAGAGAAGAAGATTTTCTAAGATTTAATACATTTTTACTATTTGGCCATATTGGCCCCACCCTAGAGCCTGAACTCCTGACCCAGGGGTCATGAATTTCACAATTTTAGTAGAGGGCTTCATGGACATTATAATCATGCATTTAGTTTTTAACAAATATATATGGGGGTAGAGAAGAAGATTTTCTAAGATTTAATACATTTTTACTATTTGGCCATATTGGCCCCACCCTAGAGCCTGAACTCCTGACCCAGGGGTCATGAATTTCACAATTTTAGTAGAGGGCTTCATGGACATCATAATCATGCATTTAGTTTTTAACAAATATATATGGGGGTAGAGAAGAAGATTTTCTAAGATTTAATACATTTTTACTATTTGGCCATATTGGCCCCACCCTAGAGCCTGAACCCCTGACCAAGGGGTCATGAATTTCACAATTTAGGTTGAGGGCTTCATGGACATCTTTATCATGCATTTAGTTTTTGACAAATATATATGATAGTAGAGAAGAAGATTTTCTAAGAATTAATACATTTTAACTATTTGGCCATATTTGCCCCACCCTAGAGCCTGAACCCCTGACCCAGGGGTCATGAATTTCGCAATTTAGGTTGAGGGCTTCATGGACATCATAATCATGCATTTAGTTTTTGACCAATGTATATGGTAGTAGAGAAGAAGATTTTCTAAGATTTAATACATTTTTACTATATGGCCACATTTGCCCCACCCTAGAGCCAGAACCCCTGACCCAGGGGCCATACATTTCACAATTTTGGTAGAGGGCTTCATAGACAACATAACCATGCATTTAGTTTTTTCCTTACATGCGTGGGAGTAGAGAAGAAGATTTTTGAAAATTTGGCTTTTTTTGCATATTTGGCCCCGCCCGTGGCACCCCAGGGGTGGTAGAGCCATGAATTTCACAATTTAGATTCTTCTTTCCATAGAGATGCTTCACACCAAAAATGGTAACGATTGGCCTGGTAGTTTTCAAGAAGAATTTAAAAATGTAAAATTGTTAACGCACGACGCACGACGCACAGACGCACGACGACGGACGAAGACCAATTGCAATAGGTCACCTGAGTGACTCAGGTGACCTAAAAATTAACTTGATGAGGAACAAAAATAAACATTATGAATGGCTATAGGAATATGTTATCACAATGAATTCACTATTTTAAATTGCAATGCATGTATCACATACCCATCACCAAAGTCACCCAAACATTTGTATCCATGAAATTTGGTTTGGACATTATTAGGTAATGCTGGAATTTTAGCACCCACTTCCTCTGCTGCCCTTGTGATGCTATTCCAGCCACAATGTTGCATTGCGTCCATCAAATCTTCACAGTCTTTCTCAGAGAAATCCTAAATTGTTTGGAAGCAGAGTTAATTACTAAATGTATGTGAATTTAAATGACAGACAGTAATGTTATTCTATTGATTATTGATCCTTAGTTTGAAATCCATATCTATTTTAACGACTAAAAAAACATTTTAAATAAAGAAGACAATAAAATAAATGGTTTGTGGAAAGAAATATTCCTAAGAAAAAGATTGTGAAATTTGCAGATTTAAAGTTTAGGTATTAATTTTGTTTTGATAAAATATTTAATTCCTGATGTTCTTTAATCCACAGAAAAATTCCAGTACATCACTTACTGATTTAAACACAGCGTCCTTGAAAATTTGGAGTATATCAAATGTTTTTCTGCAATATATAAATTTATCAAGTACAGAAAAAATGAAATAAACAAATGAATAATTAACCTGTTCATTGCATAGCAAAAGATTGCTTGTATAAGCTCAACTTTATGAATTGATTTATTTTATTTTTTTAATGTTACTAAATCAAATTTTCTTATGTATTTATTTTGTAATTATAATAAATTTTACCTCATAATATAACCGTATCATAATTATGAAATTTGTGGTTTTCGACGAGGGACCTATATGTCAGAGAGCAGTCTTTGCAAAGTAACAATTAAAAAAACATGTACAGTTGCTGTATATAACTTTAAAAAGGATATACCGCTACATGCTTGTCTCCCCACACACAGTTATAAATAAGTATGCAGACCCGCCCGTTATGATTGCTCTGGAAAAATAATGAAGCTTTGAATGAAATTACGACTTCAAATAGAACCAGGTGTAGTTTTCCTATGCTATGACAATGTATGTAATATATACGCCAATAAACTACTACTACATGTAGAATTATACACAAATTTATGATTGTTCAAGCTATATAATTCACATAATGTCTTATGTTATTTATCAATAATACGTATACATATATATATATATATATATATATAGCTATTAAACTTAATTTACTCACGATATATGTTTATATCTTATGGCGCGTTATGTATCTCATTTGGAGATCAAAGGATTGCGTTACTTAATTCTTCAAAGATACATTGTAGAATAGGTGATAATCATCTGCTAAGCTTCTCAATGAGCCACGTAAGGTCTCAATTTCTTTAATTGTTTAAAAAAAAACACCAAGCGGATCATTATAAAAACAAGAAGACGGTTATCGACAATTTACGGCAATAAAATCTTACAATTATACCAGGTACGTCTTTGTTTTCAGTTATTAAAGGTAAATGAAATAACTTATGATGTGGTTTATTAATAAAAATAAAGGGGCGAACGAGGTTTAGGGCGAACGATAATTTGGGCGAACGATAATTAGAGCGAACGGACCTAGAGCGAACGGACTAAGGCGAACAGGTGGATAGGGCGAACGAACCCGATACCGATCAATAGCTAGCCGCCAATTTTCACATTCGATGCTGCCATGTTGTCTGCCATCACCGAGATGGTAAAGTGAATGAAAATAAGGGAATAAGGCTGTGCACAAGGTAAAAGAAACATTGTCAATGGAGTGTTTACTTTTGGAAAATCCACGGCTAAACAGAGGACGAATATAAGTGAAAGAATCGAGTCTCAACACCCATGGCCACTGCATGCACCATCTGCATGATCATGAGCACGTTTTTGAAAAAGTAAGTGAAGTAATGAAAACATATTCGTTGAATGGCAGTTTAAACAGTTATTGGAATTTAAAACGAAAGACTGTGATCTTTTATAATGAGTTTAACAGTATAAGGCCGTCCCTTTGACAATGCGGGGTGTCGAATCGAGCAAAACGCTCGTTATTGACACCGTTGTGATGCATGAACAAATGATTAAAATTTATTTAAACAACGCCAAATTTAGGAAATTATCATTACATAGTGTAAAAGTACATTTTATATGATTTACATTTTTATTACTTAAATAAAAGAATTCATGTTCTACTCGCATAGTCAGAGTTAGAGTAGGCCTAGTGCAAATTTGTAGCTTTATATAGATTTATAGATTGAGTAAGTATATGATAGGCTAACTTGTTTTAATCTGAAAACAATTGTGCTTATATGAAATCCATTTATCTTCCCAATAGGTGTCTGCCCTGGTGACTGGGTTACACAGACCTAAAGAAAACCATGCAAAAAAAAACCCCACTGATTTTATGATCAAATGATGCAACCAAAAAAGAGTGAAGACAGAATTTGTGTAAGACTTGCGTAGAAAAGCATATAAACAACAGTGCTGAAGTCTGACCATTCCATTGTGGGCATTATTGTGATATTCGGCTATTTGTGTGATATTGTTTATGTGTGAAATTAAATCGGAGAGCACGTACAGGAGACCGTCATAAAAAAGACATCGAGAATGCCTTAAAGAATCCGTGATTAATTGTAACATGACCAGTGACCGTGCAGGGCTTAATTGTGAACTACCGGTAAAAGTATCGACCTAATTTCCGAAAAATATGGTATATGGTTTGAACTTCGCTCATTGTGAACTTTTGACAAGTCCATCTGTGCATGCATGTTGTGATCAAACTGCATTCAAGTTTATCGATCTGCAGCAACAAATCATCACCTACCGGTTGAGTACCATTTGTCAAATTTCAATATGGTTTGTTCATCAGTTTTGTGTTTATTTTTGAAATTTATAAAATGTGTAAAATTTTAAGTTAATTACTTGTGTCCTTTATCTCTAATTTTGCTGCAACTGTTTAAGTAAAACAACATCTTTGTCAATCACCAGTAGAAGTTATTTGTTAATTGATTGAAAAGCATAGTACATGTATTAGTAACTCATTATTAAATGATTATTAGTGTTTATTAATTGTTTTTCTTATGTTGTAATATCTTAAAGTTGCTATGTCTATCTGTAAGCTTGCGGCAAATTTGCCGCAAACAGTTTGCCGGAAGCTAATTTGCATACGAATTCTGAACTTGCTGCAAATTTGCCGCAAACAGTTTGCCAGAAGCTAATTTGCATACGAATTCTGAACTTGCCGCAACTTTGCCGCAAACAGTTTCCCAGAAGCTAATTTGCATACGAATTCTGAACTTGCCGCAACTTTGCAGCAAACAGTTTGCCAGAAGCTAATTTGCATACGAATTCTGAACTTGCCGCAACTTTGCAGCAAACAGTTTGCCAGAAGCTAATTTGCATACGAATTCTGAACTTGCCGCAAATTTGCTGCAACTGTTTGTCGCAAATTTGCAGCAACCTCTCTGCAAATTTGCGGCAACTGTTTGCCAGAGGCCTTATATTTTGGTAAGGGACAACACTATGAAGGATTCATGAAAAGTACAAAACAAAAACTGATAGATAAAGCTTTGTTGCCCAAAAGGATAATCAGGGATCAACAAAATAGTTAGTCTAGTATTCAGTAAAGAAATCATGCAGTTACATGTGGATCTTTTCAATTGGTCCTGAATTTCACCTATCCAGTAAAAATATCCTCCTACTCAATACAACTTTTCACTCTGCCTCCTAGATGCGCAGGAGGAGATATAATGCATTTTTACTATATAACTCTAACACCAGAACCCCATTCCTCAGGGCTTCAAGTTCAGTAGAGGGCTCAATGCTTATAATATCCAGGTCAACAGTTTGATTGACTTCTTGCTGTTCAGGTGGAAAGACAGTATTTGAAGATTACATTAATTTTGATGGTTTGGGACTCTCAGTCCCACCCCCAGGGGTGCAGGAAAATAAAATTCACAACTTTTGTTTCCCTTTATCCATAGATGCTATGTGTCAAAATTGGTTGAAATTGGTTGAGAAAAAAAGCAGAAAATGTCTGAGTGTTAACACATGTCCCAAAAAAAACCCAGACAGCAATATGTCAAGTACTGGTAAGTGGTTTGGGTAACTTAAATATCTATACATATACATTGTATAAATACCTGTTTTCTTGAATATCTGTGCTATATATGCATCTGGTTTACATTTTTTGCTTGAGGAACCTTCATGGTAACACTATCTTCTGACACCTGTATCAGAATAAATAGTTACAAATAGTAAAGATGAAAATTGTTGGAACTGCATATATTTAAAACAAATTTCATTCAAAGACATTCAGTTGGTCAGTATTAAATATTCTCTCTGAATTCTAGTTTTAACACCTTATTAAACTCTAAGCAAGAAGAAGGGTGACCTAGCTAAATGCCAAATCATTGCAGTCTTTATAAGACAAAAGACCAAGATTCACAAACATGTTCATGTTTTATGCATGAAACTAACTGTCTCTCTCACACAGGCAAGACATTGCCTGCAGGTAAAATGCTCGAAACCATCCCCTTGAAGAGATTCTCCAACACAATGTGGCAACTTGTGAAATTTCCTGTCACACTGTCTACAAGTTATCTGTAAAAAAAAAAAGAAAAAAAGAAAAAGGAAACACAATTCAAAATGTAAACCACTTCTCTGACAAGACTGTAGATCAACTGGTTTGTACTTATAAGATTAAAGGAACGGAAAAGTAGCACTTGGAAAAACTTTGCAACAGCAATAAATAGAAGAATGATTATTGGTTTAGTCTCTTGATACACGACGGACACCTTTCCAATTCATAAGCTCTTCTGGTTTCTGATTAGCAGAGCTATAAAAAGGTCACAATTCAAATGTGGGTTTTTGCAATTTCGTATTTCTTTGCCTAATGTAAAAACTCAATGATCTAAAAAGGAGAATACCTTATTTTGCCTTTGTTTCATTTGAAATCCACATGCTGGACATTTGTCTTTGATGTATACTGCAAATTGAACAAAAAAAAACCATACATTACACTTTATTGAATTGAAAATTCTTTGCATGGAAAATTTAGAGCTTCCATCTTGTAGCATATTTATACTGTGAAATATATTTTGAGAATCAATAGCAGCTGTTTATATATAAAATCAAACAGACATTCATGAGTACATATTAGGCACATTATAAAGTGTTAAGCTTTTTTCTGTCAATTCTTATATTAAGTTGCACAAAGGTTAAATTTATTTAAATTTCTGGGTTGATTTGCATACCTTGGTACATCAACAGCTTATTAGCAAGCCTCACCCTGGTATTCCTCAGTTCTTCACTAGTAATGTTTGAAATACTCTCTTTTGTAAAATATCTTTCACAAAACTAAGAATAAGAGATATAATGTCTCTTTCTTTACAGGGTATAAAACCATACATTGTAATTGTAAGAGAGCATCTTATTTTGGCACTATTAGAATATGATCTTAGCAATAGTTAAAAAGAAATACTTTTAATGGTTTAATTAAAAATATGGTCTAAGAAAATAATAAAGAGTTATAAATTACTGTAAATATGCTAATAAATATGTGTTAAGTTCTATAATAAAATCATTAGACTTTCTTGACTTTAAACACAAACCAATACAATACACAAATTTATATTGCATGTGTGCATTTTGAATCAGATTAATATTAAAAGAGATTTATTCATAATTATTTTATGTTTCCTACCAGAATTATATATACACCACAATTATGCCCATCCAGCTGTTTTGTGTGAGGAACAGTTTTAAGAGTCCATTTCTCCCCTGACTTGCCTACCTCCAGCCCAAGACTTATTCTTCTGTTGAAGAAATGGCTGAAATTAAAAGACCTTAGACTTTAAACAAATAAAAACGTGAATGAAACATTTATAAATATGTGTTAACCTCCCAATTTTTGCAATGTGGTAAAAAAGGTAAAAGTAGCATAACTATTTAACTGAAGTAGGAGCATTTGTGTTGCACTGCAGTAAAGACTTTTTTGTTCAATTAAGTGATGCTTCTATTAGTCTATTAATAAACATTTACAGAGAACTTGCACCTTACATTATATACACCTTATGTATTCTTTAACAAAAGATTCATTAAGTTATAAACCTTCCTTTCATTTTAGTGAAGTTCAATGCTATTTTCAATTCCTAATAGAACAAACCTCCAATTTTCTTGTATGTGCATCTTCTGTGGAAGGGTCTCACCAAGAGGATTATAGAAGAATATAGTTCTTGTCATTGGCTCTATTACCTATTTATGGGTATGTAAAACACATTTAAATATGATTGAAAAATAAAACATTTAAATACATGTGATCTAGCTTTCACCTCACCATCTATCAATACAGTCTCATACTGAAATTAAATGTTACTCTACATTTAGTAAAGATTAATTACCACAAGGTCCCAATGTCCCATCTCTTGGAAATAAGCCCCAATTATTACTTGATAGCCATGTAACTGAACCTAAAGACAAAAAAATATTCTTAGGATACAGTAAGTGCATGCATGCAAGCTCACCAAAAACATGTTTCAAATGAAAGCATTTCAAGACAATTTTGTTTTACATGGGCATATCCATGCATCATCAGTATTCAAAATTTAATGCTGTCTTTTAGACAAATTTTTTTTTTTACAGCTAATATTTAATTTTATGCAGGTATGAATATACACAACAGGAAAATAAAAAAATTAAATTTGATTAAAAGAATCCAAGTCATTTCATTTGCTAGCTACACTGTATATTACCATATTTATTTCATAAAGAAAACAAGAAAAAATTAATATTAGGAATCATTCATTGATAAATTGGAAACATACAAGAAAATGTGCAAAAAGAGATTTGCTACATACATCTCTTAAATGCATCTTTTGAAGACAATGTCCATCCAATATAGATGTCATTGTTGAAGTGACCATTTTATAGACTTTGTTTCCCTTGTCTGTTTCTGCCTCGGCAATGGCCCCCAAACATGCGTCAATGACCTTAAATAAATAAGTCATTGATACCTCAACAGAAATTGATATTTCTCAATTATATCTTTTTATTATCTTCAATCAATACTTGAATCAGCATCAATTTGATAACAACAAGTACTACTAAGTGTAATGAGAACCTTAAAATATTATATCAATCAGTTATTTTGTTTTTAAGATCTGCTATATTTTCCTTAGTATATTTTATAAATTTTTACTTGGTCAGTCAACCAGTTATTCCCCTTCAATGAGATGATGTCCTCATCAGTTAGGTTAGTATCACCACACCTTGCCATGACATAACCTGTTCTTTCAGCCTGATCCCAGATTTTGTTCACTTCTTTTTGAACTGAAAAAATAATGTTTCTTTTTCACTGAATAATTTGGCATTTAATGTTTAACCTTTCAGCTCTCTTCAGTTTAACAAGATTAAAAAGGATAATATAAGCTGAGCATACGCTGTATTTCATCTTTTGCCGTTGTAGTTAAATCTTGATATTCTTCAGACATATGGACATCAGTTTCAGATGGGGTACAGACATCTTTTAGCGATATGTTTGTTGTCTTTGCTGTAAATTAACAAATATGTTTAATATTGCTCTTAAACTTATTACATGCATAGAAATTTTATAAGGTGCAACATTGTAACATATTAAATACCAATACATGTACATGTACGAGCTATTACATCACACATGTAATAAGTTTTACTATAAACCCTGATGAATGCTGAATCACATTGGAAACAGTTACTAGCATATCACCAA
This sequence comes from Magallana gigas, assembly GCF_963853765.1. Classification (NCBI taxonomy): domain Eukaryota; kingdom Metazoa; phylum Mollusca; class Bivalvia; order Ostreida; family Ostreidae; genus Magallana; species Magallana gigas. Next base: position 12,609,544 of record NC_088861.1, on the reverse strand, counting down.
AAGGAAACAGTTATAACACCTATTTGATCATTTTCACCTATTTTGTTATGCATTGTACCTCGGGTTTGAGATTACATTAAGTCAGTTGCTAGGCAAACGTAAACAACAGAGGATATAATTCTTGACATCATGAATGCATTTTTAGATTATTTGTCCAAACTCAAAGGTTTTACACATTTTTTTATTTTAAATATACCACATGGCTTCTCAGGTGACTATACCAGGATGTTTGCCCTCAGTGAGAGGGATCTAAACCCTTGTCATTGGGTGACATAACACTTCAGGACTTTCCTGTCACCTTGGGGCAAACATTCTGGCATGTCACCCTCTAAACCATTATATGTGATATTTGTATAATGCATAATTATGTGCCACTGCTACATGAATATCAGAAATGTACATTTTATTTATTAGAAAAAATACCTTTCTGCTTCCTTGATTTTATTTTTTTGGGCCTTGGCAAATTTGAAACTTTTCTTCTCTCTGAAAAATAATCAATACAAGCAATGATTTGTTGGCTATTATAATACAAAATAATATAGCTTTATGATACTTTCTACTGAATGATTATTATAAAAAATACTAGTAATTGATTTTTAAATAACATATATAGTTAATATTTAAGCAGATGATACATGCATTTAACAGTACGTGTACTAAGTAGAACTTATTTAATTTTAACACTGTCTAAAATAAAAGTCATACTATGTGAGACATCATCCATGTTTCTGATCCTTTTTCGTTTTGGTGTCATTATTACAGGAAGGTCATCATCCTTTGGCTCAATTTCCTTTAATACATTAGCAACTTGTTTCAGTTGTTGAACAATGTTGCTGATATTGAGTCCACAAACATTCATTATGCTGCCTTGAATTTGTTTAACCAGCTCTCTGCACTGAAGCCAGTCTTTGGTGTTTGATGGGGCATCTGTTAACCGGCTTTCTCTTTCTTCTGCATCTGTGCAACTGTTGGGTCTTTCATCTGGAGATACATGTACTGGAATTTCTGGAGATGTTTCTACTGGACATGATTGTTTAATTTTTGACTCAAAATTCGGAATGGACTCCAAAATTTCAAAGTCAAGATTAAAGTGGGGGGCATCCCGGTACTCAGCTGGTAAAAAGTCCCAGTCCCAGCTCGGATAATTGTGAAATACTGCAAGCATGTGCTTGCATGGCAGGTGATATTTCTGCCAGTCATAACAAGTGCAGGATGGACATGGTGTTTCTAGATTAATATCATACACACTTCCAGAATCCACACTCTTCACCTGAAAGTTTCCAGATGACCTCTCTCTTATGTTTTCCCCTGGTATCACCAGTACTTGAGGAGGCATTCTTTTCACACAGTGTTCTACAAGCATTCTTGGTCTATTTTTCAAAAAACTTGGAATGCTGGTGATGTAGGCTTTACAAGAATCCAAGCTTCTTGCATTGTACTGAATATACCTGCAAATAATAATTAATGATTTTATTATACATGTAATAAACTATTTTCTAGTGCAAAAAATTATCTTACGTACTGATAATAATCTGGTACAAACCGTGTGTAACTTTCAGGAAAGACTTGCGAAAAAAGGACATTGACAAGGTTTGACAATGACTTGTCACTTGTGTGAGAAAGGTATTCTTGTTTTAATTTTAGGTGTTGTCGTTCAAGTCCATTTGTTGTTGACACTCTGACATTGAACAAACTTCTCCTAAACAAGCTTACCCATCTCTAAAAAACATAATTATATCCTAAATACATGATTTTAATGACAAATTAAATTTCAAACATGCAATTTCATTATTCTTTTCAAAATGTTATACATTGTAAAAAAAAATTATACGTTGTTACCTCATAATTAGCTAGCCAAATGCGCTCAAACCATTGTTGCAGCTTCAATTTGTTTTTCCAAATCTTGCTGGAACGTAAATTGTCCAAGTTCTGCTCAAATTGGTTTTCTGTTGTGGATTTAGCTATTTCTCGGAACCTACATGTACAAGTAAATGTTCTAAAATTGAGAAGCAGTTACTAGTATATATCACATGTATATATGATGACATCAGTGATTAGATAAATTTTGCATATAATTCCATATCTTTCATGTCAGATTAATAAATAACAGGATATTTGTGGATCTTTATAAGCATACCATCAACACAGAATTCCTTATATTATTGCTGCGTCAGATAATTGTCAGAAAAGTATATATTAAAATAAAATAATTTTTCAAATCACATATTTAACTATGACGCATTTACATCGAAAGTATCTCATCTTTGTACTCTGCACAACCATTGACGTGTGACTTGAGCCACCTGTCCCAGGCTTGTTCTCTATGGAAGTCACATAAATAAACGTGGCAATCTGCAAATTCAAATAATTATGATGAGATAAAATCAAAGACTTCCACATGAATATCTGCAATTACCAATGTCTACCCCATTCTGTTTATTTAAAAGATCTGCTAAGATGGTTATTATTATTCTATAAGGACCTAAAATGTAAATATATTGCCTTTTTGGTCCAAAATATTCAAATAAAGTCTTAATATTTCAAAAACAAAGAAACATGTTATACACTGTTTATACTCGATCTGATTTCTTTTCCTTTTTAGATTAATAAATATAATCATTATTACTGAAGATAATATGGTGTTTTACACTAGCAATAGATGGTTTTCTATTTTTTTTTTCCACATTTTAATAAGCACTAACCATTATCACTACATCTAGGGATGGATTAAGTAATTAAGGCATAAGAATATTAACTGTATTTTTAAATTAACTGATACATATATTTATTTACATTGCATTGAAAAGATATATCTAATTTTGTCTGCTTTTATCCAATATTTATTAATATTTTTTTATGTTAAATGCTACATCTATGAGAACATCTACCATGAACCATATTTAATTATAACACCAAATAATTTTTTTCTTGTATTTACTCCATCACCAAACTTACCAGTAAATTTAAATATATAAAACAAAAGGTGTATATGTGAGAGGAAAGTTATGAAGTCTGCTGACAACAGTGAAAAATGAGTTCTGCATGGATGAGACGTATATGTAAATACAAAATTATAAATACATCTGCAGGTTAAAGATGTCATAGAAAGCATATTAATCTTGATGATATTACTAACAGAATGATCTAGAATTGATGATTTTTTATCATCAATGCTGAAACACTCTGAGATGAGGTGAGATTTTGTGAAACGAAAATATATATATACAGTCTCAAGATGTTGGATGAGAGCACACACAACGAAAAGCCCACACACTCTGACAACAATTTAAACAACTTACCAATACTCTGCTGTAATAAACAATTTGTTAAGAAAAAATGAAATATTGAACACAGTGAGTTATTCTTGACCCCTTACTTTCATTGACATTTATTTAATATTGAATAAAAATATTTGTAATTCAAAATGTATACATGTATATATAAAAATGAAGTAATTTTTTAAACTCTTAATTGTTCACCAGTAAGGAAAACTAACTTGCCATACAACAGCAAAATATCAAAGAAATAAAAACACCATCTTTTTACCTTCAAAAGTTTCCTCTATAGCACTAATTTCAGATGTATCGAAATCAGTCATAAAATATTTGGGATGCCAATTTACATTCCAGTCCTTAAAATACTGCAGACCTCTCATTATTGAATTCTTTGTTTCATTTGCAGTAATGAAGCAGCCAACAATGGTGTAACCAACATTGGTGTTAACACACACAAAGAATGCTGGCAGGTCATATTTTGTTGTTTTATAGGTTGCATCCAACAAACAGATTTCTTGACCATACATATTGAGTAATCTTTTTTGCCATTCTGTTTGGCCAACAAATAGGAAATCTTCAGTTCTGTAATAAACAGTAGTTTATAATGAATTCATAAATAAAAAGATTAATCTCTAAAACGGCGATGATAGGAATTTAATAATGGTTGTTATGCTGTACATTCCTGCAATTACTATTCCCACATGATAATCATGTCTGATTACCTGCATGCACAATTAAATATAAAAAAAAAAATTAAGAACTTCTTTGTAAGATGAGTAAGTTGCAGGGATTTAAAATGTTACAGTTTTAAATGAGTACGAAAATGTAGAAAAATGTCCGAGTAAATATACCTTCCTTTGCAATTACATTCTAGATCTTTTGCAGATTAAAACAATAGTTTACTAAAGATATCAAATTACTAATGACTGAATAAAGAACCCACGGCATGCACATACTCAGAGATATCAAGGTAGAAACTGTCTTTGTCATTCACAGACTTATATTCTTCTAACAACAACTCAAGATTTTCTTTATCATCCTTTGAAAATCTACAATAGAATTTAATCAAAATGATTAAAAACGTACACACATCATATTTCCCATTTTTCTTGCATGTCTTCTAAATATGCAAATCAATTAAGTATACATTTCATTGAATACATGTAAATTAAATTGATTTTTTATATAAATTTGGGGAATTATATACGATTCTGAATATACATGACCTAACCTTGTTTGATTTTTATAGGAATCCATCACATTTCTAATGTCTTTATCTAATGGATAGAAGCGTCTATTCTGGGTAGATGTATTTCCAAGATCTTTTTTACTGAAGCTCTTAATGTGACGCTTCATTTCAGCTACTTTGGTGACACCCTCATCCATTAGACATTGAATTTTCTTTTTAATTACTTTGTCAATAGGCTGACAAATCCCTGCAAGCTTAAGAATAAAAAAAACAAACATTGTATTAAGAAATAATGAAGCCAATATACCTAGAGGTCAAATTTTCAAAGCATATCACATTAACAAATTTATCATTTGTATTTTTTTAAAATACTTGTCCAGTAACATGGTTCCTATGATCATCCAGAGAGGGAAAAAGAATATGGATCTCCTCTTCCCATGTCACTGGATCTTTTTTATTCTCAAGATCAGTTTTCAGTCTTCGCGACTGGTCTTTTCTTTTCCAGATGGAGTCTGGGCCATTGATCTGAATAAGAAAAATCATCCAAGTTACTTAACATCTGCTCAAAATATCTGAGAGAATTTTCTAATATAAAACATTAAATTTGGTGACTCATATACTAAGTACATGACAAAACAGAATTTGTAACTTACCTTATATTCTGGAAAAACACATATTCTTTTTAAGTGAATTCTTGCAGGACAATCCTGCTTCTTTGTGTTTTGAACCAACGTCCTGCCTTTTTGTATGTAGGAATGGTCTTTTTTTCCTTCCACGGTCTAGGAATAAAAGCAATCTCCCAAGTGATACATTTTCTTATGAACCACTATATGAAGACGTGCATTTATCACATGTTTATCTCAATATGCGGTGGATATCACTCATGGGATAAATTTTTGATATTACACTGTGTGTTCTTACGCCACGTGACGTCATAATTAAACATTATGTAGGTCTAGGTGATGATTGACGTAGAATGAAAATGTAACAAAATAATTCAGTTGAAAAGTGTGAAGTTATAAATGTGAAGCATTTCATGCTGTTTAATTTTTTTCATAAATTGATAAAAATATGTTAGAAAATGAAATGCTTGTTTGTTAATCTTCAAGGAACTTTTTTCCATGCGTAAAGTTGTTGACGTCTTGTAGTAAATGTGTTGTGTGGCTCACAATTAAAATGTTTACAGAAAAGATTAAGGTTTAACAAAAGACGTGGTAAAACATGTGATAAAAAGAATCTCTCATGATTTGCGATGGTATATGATTTTTAACCAACTCGTTGTGTGTTTTCTATCCCCTTGCCAAGGCTCGGGGATAGAAAACTCACAACTTGTTGGATAAAAATTATATACCATCGCAAATCATGAGAGATGCTATATATATACAATAACTGATAATCAAACTTCTGAACTAATGGCATTGGAAATGCTCAGAAATAAAACTGTATGTATGCATGTGTATCGAACTGAAAATTTTGTTTCCATTCTATCAATGGAAAGTCTTTATTAATTAAATGCATAAACATTAAGAGGTCTGAATATCTAAACATCAGCTGACTTGTAGTTCTTTACCTACTGTCATAATATAGAATGAACTTTCAATTCAAAACCCTATTTGCCACTGTAGACTGACCAAACATGCCTTGCTGTGGTCTAGATTCATTTCATATACATTAGTTTTCAAAACATATCGCAATACAGTTAAAATCCATGTAAATATATTGCAAATTTTATATTGCAATACAAAATTCCCAGCCGATACCCTGCCCTATACTGTGTGTGTAACAAAATTTTAAGATACCTTTTCCAACTGATACTTTAGCTTTTTCGTCACATTTCTGTCAGGTCCAAACTGGCACTCTCTTACATCCCAACCTAATATTATGAATGGGGTTCCATTATACTGAATTTTTGGTCCTTCCCCACGACTCACATCCTCCCACTTCACTCTGTGTTTACCTAAGTCTGCTAGTAAAATAATATGCAATAAATGGTATTTTCTCAATGTATAAATTTCAAACTTGAAAACTGAATAACTTGTTTGTATATTAAATATATCACTCTGAATATCACACAGACATGAAAACATTTTCTATATATTAAACATAGTTAACATAACAAGGCACTTGCCACTGAAGACCTCTCTGAATCCCTTATTACGACGGAAAACAGTGAAACTAGTTACTGTTTCAACTTCGAATTCATTTATCCGTTTTTCGGCGTCTTCCAGGGATGCAACAACAACGTGAAGCGGAGCTTCTGCCATACCACTACTGTAATTTTACACTACATGTGTGCATGGTGTGCATGATAACGACTTTCGAAATAAAGGTCACAAAAATCAATTAAATATTGGTGCAACATCATATATGACGATTCAATTGTTACTTTCTGGGTTGCCTTTTTAATCATGTTGACATGTTGCCTCCAAAGTAAAGCTGGAATTATTTGTTGTTCGAACCCGATGTAATTAAATAGAGGTATTTCGAACGGCGACCTCCCTGTACGTGATCTGAACTAGCATCGACCGGAACCATTAACCTTCTGAATATTGAACGGAGGAATAGGACAGTGGGTTTTTATTTAGTCGTTCGTCCTTCCTGCAAACTACTTCCATGACCTGCTTACGGTAATTTAATTTTGACTTTAATGTAAAATATGAGTAAAGTATTAAAACTTACGCCTTACCATAAATTAACCAAAACTATTTACCAGTGAATTTTTTCTTTTTTTTTTAAAGGTGAAATGATAACGAAACTAGAAGTACGGTAGCGTGTTTGAGTACAGAATGGCTACTGCACCCGAAGAACCAAATCAAATGCAGACACCCGTCCACTGTGACACTTGTGAAAATACAGCAAAGCATTTGTGTAAAAGCTGCCATGACCGTTTATGCGACAGATGTAAAGATATCCATTCTAAGAGTAAAGGCACTTTTGATCATGAGGTCGTTTTACTGTGCTTTGAATCGCTAACTTCGTCCTCAGAAAGTCCATCGCACGTGGTCTGCAAGTGGCATCCCAAATTTCGTGCAAGTATTGGATGTCAGAAATGCGAGGTACCCGTATGTGATCAGTGTCTTATTGGGGAGCATAACGGTCATAATGTCATTGCAATTGCCGAACTTTTCCAATTAAAAAAGGAAAAGCTAGAACAAAAGCTTTCCACTGTTCGCTCTGAACTTCCAAAATATGAGTCTGAGCTAGAGATGATAAGAAGACGCCAGATGGAAGTGTCCAAAAACAAGGACATTGTGAAGAAGGAGATTGATGATTACTTCGATAAAGCAATCTCAACTCTTGATGCATCAAGACATCAACTGTTAAAAAGGATCGATGAGAAAACTTCAGTTGATATTGACTTACTAAATGATAAAGAATTTTTTTTACAAAGCTATGTCCAAAATATGCGGGAATATATGGTCAACATTCAAAAAGAAGATTTGCAAGAGAAAATGGCATTTATTTTTTATACTTCTTGTGCATTAGATGATAATATGCCACACCCAACGCCATTATCAATCCCCGGAATGTTAAAATATTCCGAAGGCCGCTTGGACAAAGCAATAGTAAGAACGCTTTCAGGCCAAGTATTCAACTGTATCGATAACATTAAGCTCCTTGAAAAAGCCTCTATGCGGATAGTCAAGTGTCTCAATTTGGTTAAAGGTGAAATTGTTTCCCTTGCTTATTGTTCCGATCCAGAAGCCTTCTGGGTGCATTCAGCTGACAGAAATGCTTTCGTAAAATATGATGAAAAGGGTAACCAAATAGAAATCAAGAATGTCAAGATTTTTAATGCACGGAATAAAGCAATATGTGTTGTGGACGGTGCGAAACTTGTCTTATTCAGAAATAATATTAGTAAACTCTACATGTTGGATGGTTCACAGAAGAAATTGTTTATTGATTTCACTCCTATGTCAGTTGCATGTATTTGCCCTACCAAAGATGACGAACTGTTGATAGGGTTAGTTAAAACACCTGAACATTTTGCAATCGGTCGATTCAGTTTAATGGGTGAATGCAAACATTACATAACACCCATGTTTGACAAGTGGACTCCAGAACCTCTATTTGATGATAACAATGACTACAGACTATATATAGACGAAAATTTTAATGGCGATATTTGTCTGTCCATGGGAGTAGTACACGTTCTCCGCGGAAATGGAGAGCATAGGTTTACTTACGAAGGAAAAGAAGCTCCTTTATCGCAGCTGTTTCTGTCTCGGGGAATATGTACCGATGTTCTAGGCAACATTCTTGTGGCAGATGAAAATAACCGTGCGATCCATGTCTTGGACAAGGATGGTGGTTTCCTGACCATGTTAACCATTCCGGGCGAACCACAGGCCTTTCCAATTTCTCTGTGTAATGACAATCAAAACCACCTCTGCATTGGCTGTGCAGATGGTAAAATAAGAATTCTGAAATATTTGGATAAGCCTTTGTTCGACTTAAATTAGTACGTACGTCTGAACATCTTTAGCACTGTTCCTTTTCAGTTTATTTTTTTGTAACGTAAAAAATAAAATAAAAAAATTAATAGCATCTTTATGTCTCTACAATATGCTCGCATGGTATTTAAAACTGAAGGGATTTTAAACAAAACTTCATATTTTGATTATATTTCCCTAATGTACCAAAAGCAAGTGAGTTTGTTTAGGCAGCTCTCAGTTTTTGATATCCTTAATCGTATCATAAAAGCCCGATTTTTTTATTTACTTTTGTGTACCATTGTGTATAGTTGGAAGTTTTTAAAAAATATTTACATTTTCAACAGTCTAGCTTTGTCTATGATGAGCAATATGAATCAATTTCGAATCCTATAGCCCAATAATTTCTTAAAAGAGCGATACAAAAAGGGCGTGTCTTATAGCATACCTGAAAAACGGTATTGGCTGCGCCGCGTAGTAATACATAGCATGTGCTCCAAAAGAAAATAGTGGTTTTAAAATAATATTGTTTTAAAGTGTACAAATTGGAACTGAAATATAAATGTAAGTAATGAGGAATCATTCTTTGAATATTATGGGGTAATAATTTCGGTCGGAGCGTGGTCAAATCTATCATAAACCTTCGGGCTGTATTGGATTTGACCACGCCCCGACCAAAATTATCACCACATAATTCTCAAAGAATGATTCCTTATTCCTTAAATAATACAGATTCCTGAATTTTTTCAAAAACACTTAATTGCTACCGTTCTGATGTATCTTTTTACATTGCATTGGCTTTATATTCACATCAAATATTGAAATTTTAAATTGTTACTGAATATAGATTGCATTCTAATATATAATGTATAACAACCAGTAACAATAGATATTTGGACTAAAATAAGTAATTTTCAAACTATGGTAGCATTTTCAAGGCGTTTTCACATAATACTCCATCAAAGGAATAATCAACATTTTAATTATTGTCAAATTAGTTGCACCATGAATTTTACAAACAGGTTTATGAACAGCGTATATATGTTGATATTTTCAAAATTAATTGAACTTCATACAGCTCTTGGTGAATATTTGCAAAAGCTCTCCATTTTTTAAATTATGAAATAAAACGAATTACATGTACTGTAGCTGCAGATCTTGCAGATGCAGCAAGACCTGCAATTCTTTTTTTATCAAAGGAAGATAATTATGTAAACTTATTAGGGAAGATAACTATGTTAACTAACAGTTCTAATGGGACTAATACACCCACAAGGCTAATTTCAGATAGGACAAATGTGAATTTCCCTAATTAATTAAAGTAACTAAAATAAATGAATCAAAAAATTATATGACACATAAATAAAAAAAAAATTCTAGACTTGTAAAAGTGATCTTCAAATAACCTTTTTTAGTTAAAAATGTAAAAAAAAAAAGGGGGGGGGGTTTCAACAAGAGGCCCATGGGCCAAATCGCTCACCTGAGCAACAATAGACATGATAAAATCAGCTTAATGGAGTCTTAATGTGGTATATTACATATAGATCCTGTATAAATAAAAGTCCATCCCCCCGGATATTCTTGTGTTTATGATCCAGTTCCAGATGATTTTATAGTCATATCACATGTTGAGCATTGCAGTTCTCAAAAAGATCCTAAATAACTGTTTATAAACGGGATATAAACCTACATCACACTCTGAACCCCGTGTGTGGCCAAAGAATCGTCCAGGGGCTAAAGTCTAAACAATTTTAAAGAATCAGCAATATGTCAAAATGCTTGCACATAGGTAAAACCATACATGATAACATTTCAGTTTTTGTGAATAATTAAAATGTTTTCTTTTGTACAACTAGATCCCCAATGTAGCCCCACCCTACTCCTCAAAATTTTTAATTTATCGAATTTGAATCTACGCTATCTTAAGTTGCTTTCACCTAAGTTACAATTTTTCTAGGCAAATGGTGTTTTTATTAGATGATTTTAAGATTTTTCTTTATATATGACTGCCGTCACGAGAAAAGGGCCCTTAAGGTCAAAATTTCACAAACTCACTTTTTTGTCAATTCTGATAAGTCAACTCTTTCTGAATACAAATATACTAAGATATCCAAGATCGTGTGTGTTTTAAGCATTTTATGACAATTTTAGTAAGAGATGTTAACACGACTTTGACGTAGCTCGTCGAAAACGTCACGACGTCACGAACGTCAAATTTTTTTTTGGCATTGATATTTTTCTTCTATACTACCTTTCATCGTCTTGAATTGTTTGAAATGAAGTAGAATTAATTTATAATTTTCTACCACTCTAGAGTTTTTACAGTTTTAGCAAAAGAGATCAAAACATTTTAAATATCCGGATATAGTTAAAGTTCTGCACACTAACCCCCCCCCCCCGCACATAAGATAAATAGATAAAGGATATCTAAGGAAAACAAATATCAAACTTCTTCCCAACCTTGAAATAAATCAAAGTTATTTAAGCTGCCGAGAAGCAAATTAAATAAGCAAACATGTAACAAACAAAAAGATTGTTAAATTCGATGCCTATGTTTCCCAATTTCATGGCATTGTAAAATTGCATACACGAATTTATTTTCAAAAAGAGAAATATTTATTCTTTTTAATTAACCCTTGGCACGGAAATTTTATCGCATATTTACTGATATTACTTTTTAAGTATCTTTATAGTTCTGAAGCAAGTTAAAATCAATTATAGCTGTTTTTGAAACTCGGATGGTATGGTGTTCAATTATTGTCATGATTTCTCTTCTTTTTTATACGTTATCAACACTTAATTCTTATAAAATTACCGATGGAAAAAATCGGCTTTGACTGTCTCACTGAAAAGTAATTACAACTACAAGAATGTAGACAGTTGATTTGAGAAAAAAGATTTTAACAAAAATGGCATCTTATATTTATAGATTAAAATTTACATCCACTAAGTATGATTCCCTCTATTTCTTACGAAAATTGATTGTAATTCACAGCTGTATAGAAAAAGACAGGTCTGAAATCAACTCGGTCTAGTCCTAACCATGCTATTTACCGATCGGTCGAAATCTAAAGAAACCTGAGAAAAATCACTGATTTCACGAACTACCGTATATCAGTTTTTTTTCCGCGTCATGTTTTTTCCGCGATTCAGAACTTAAACCTGTATATAACATTTTTTACTATTTCAAAGGCATAGTGGAAATATTATAATATTCAAGATTGTTTAAAATTGTGAGGTAGGAGGGTAAAAGTATCTAAATTGCCACTCTTAATAATGAAAAAAAAATTCGACAATAAAACCATTTACTCGATTTCCTTAATGTTAAATAATTACCGATAACTATTTTCAGAGACGCAAACAGTCATAAATAAATAGATCATGTACCGTTACAGATACCAGTAGCTCAGGTATAATTAGACATCGGTTTACGCAAGAAAAGCGACCATTTTAATAAGCTTGTCAATGGATTATTAAAGAAATTACGAGGCCTACATACTTGTTATCTGGCGCTTGTACGCCGATCCCGCAATTTCTACCTCTAAACTTACTGATCACAGTTCATTGTACTTTAACATACCTGTTTACTTCATAAGAAAAGAAAGAACTAATTTATGAGAACAAAACTTTGTATAATTTACGCTGATATATTTTCTGCGATTCGGAAATCGTCGCGAACAAAGCGGAAGTTGGATACACGCGGAAAAAACTGATATATGGTATATAATCATGATGATGCCAAACCCAGATTCCCATATCAGACGCGTTGGCTACAGCTTTTATCTATCGTTCTGGTGTACATTAACAATAATTTAATGATCTTTGCTTACTTTTTACGATCAATTCAATTCATTAATTTACTAAGTAAAAGATGTAAATATAAACAATAAAATACTTTCTTCGGTCTTCGGTGATACATGCGGGTTATGGCTATAAAGATAGTTACATTTCATAACGTGGGTTACATCGCTACTTTTTTTTTGGGGGGGGGGGGGGGGGGTTTATTGTTTAAATATACTAGTACACACCTAATTAAGTGTATCAAATACGGCAGACCAACAAAATACAAAAGGCACCCCACGTGCTGAATCTACACTTCTATTCAATCGCTTTGTAAATTCACGCATACCGTTGTATTTTTGTGAAGCGATTTTTTTAAACCATCATCGTTGAAATATGTACAAGCATTTTCATTTTTTTTTCAAAATGTAAGATTGCAAGTAAATTTCAATAAGACTTCTGCATTAATTATGTCTATTCGTTTGCACTAATTGATTGTACAGTGCCGATAGACATAGCTTATACTCTGCAAGAACATTTTTACATATTGACTAAATTTAATTTTCTTATTATCGATGTTACACGATTAATGAATATCTCTCTCTCTCTCTCTCTCTCTCTCTCTCTCTCTCTCTCTCTCTCTCTCATTGAATACAAATATCGGCCAAGTGATTATCGATTTTAAACAAAATGACAAATTAAATGATGCAAGTTGCATACGGTATTCCGAAGTTTAAAGAAATATCGCGATTCTCGGATTATTTTTATTGCTGTACATTGTAACAAACACACATTTATACACATTGACTATCATCGAAATTTGTATCTTGCATAAAAAAGAAAAGATGAGAAACCATTATCTATGAAGGTGAAGTGTACGGCCATGCATGTTATTAATTGTAAATGTCGCACATTTAGTGTTTATATTTATCGATAAACATGAATTAATTTATAAAACGGCAATTTTATCGACTTGATATGAAACGTATTATAGTATAATGATTGCGTTTACAAACCTGTTTAATTTTGAATCATGTACGTAACTGACTTGAGATGAATATAATCGTATAAAATGCTATAAATCCATGAAAATGTGGTGAGTTTTCAGGCATTATATGACTGATTTTTTTCATGTAAGTTAGCTAAAAAAGTACACACAACATGTGGATTTGGGTTGTTAAATTGTACAAGAAAACAAAATATGTTGCGCTCAAATAATAAACAACTTTTTCTTTCGTATATGTAAACATATTTTTATGTTGTTTCATTAAAGGCACTTTACATGAAAATGTCACTAAGAATCAGGTCTTCCCATGAAATCAAATGCGATACATCAGAGTAGATTTCTACTCTGTCAGAATATTTATCAAACTCTTCGAATCCGTTAATTATAGCTTTTTAATTCGTTAAATAATTTCAATATTTGATTGCAAATTCTTAAATTGTAATAGAATATGCGAGAATTTATTTTGTATGTTGGCAGTGGCACTATAACTGAGACATAGCCGCTTCTCTCGTATTCCTTCCTACTAATTCAAAAAGTGCAGAATCGTCTCCCGTGAGGTGAACTTCCAAACTTATGATTTGAAATATTTGACTTGTATTGTTTCACAGTAATTACTGCACAGATAACTGTTAGATTTGAACAATACTGCTCTGCATCGATTCGGTATGTCTCAGCCTTCAACACCTCTTATCAACAACGAGTGTGCAGTGTAGTTTTTTTTTTACTTTATTAAATCATACATGTATTGCTCATGCTAACTAATGTTGTGTAATTTTACTCAGAATACTTTATAAATCATCATCGGAAATCCGCGACCAGTTGCGCATTCAGTTAACAGCGTATGCGAGACGGGTTTTTGGTTTTTAACAGTGATTTATAAAAAAGCGATTTCCCAATTAAAGAATATTTTCATCACACACTAGAATGTAAAATGTTGTGTTTAAGTTTCATAGCGGATGCAAAAGCAGCAATTTTATGACGTCTCAGCATCAACTTTTGTGCAATATTTACGCGTTCGAAATGTGTAGATATTGACGTTACATGTGTATATTTCATTTATCAAATATTTATTTTTTAAATCAACAGGTAATATTTGACTGCAAAAATATTGATCGCGGTATCAAAACAAGGCCAGACTCTAGTTATTCAGAAAACACAACATAGACGCAGAAAAAAAATAGAAACAGAAAATTAAAAAACTGCGTTTACGAAGCCGCAACTTTGACGTTGTTTTCTGAGCATTGTGACGTCAAAAGATAAGGGCCCTTTTCTCATGACGGCAGTCATATTTCTACGTAAACCCCACCCACCCCCCAAGTTGTGACCCCATCCTACCCCCGGGGATCATGATTTGAACAAACTTGAATCTACACAACCTGACGATGCTTCCACAGAAGTATCAACTGTCCTTGTTGATTAGTTTCTGGGAAGATTTTTACAGACTGTTCACTATATGTACTCCTATGTAAAAATTCGACCCCCCCCCCCCCATTGTGGCCCCATCCTACCCCTGGGAGTCATGATTTTCACAACTTTAAATCTACACTATCTGAGGGTGATTTTACATAAGTTTCAGCTTTCCTGGCCAAACGGTTCATAAGAAGAAGATTTTTTAGGATTTGCTCTATATATTCCTTTGTAAAATTCGACCCCCTCCCCCCATTGTGGCCCCACCCTACCCCTGGTGGTCATAATTTTCACAACTTTAAATCTACACTACCTGAGGATGCTTCCACAAAAGTTTCAGCTTTCCTGACCAAATGGTTCTTGACTCTTGAGAAGAAGATTTTTAAAGATTTCTAAAAAAAATGTCAATAATTCCTAATTATCTCCCCATGTAAAAGGGTGTGATCCTTAATTTTCACAACTTTGAATCCCCTTTGCCTAAGGGTGCATTGTGCCAAGTTTGGTTAAAATTGGTCCAGCGGTACTGGAGAAGATGTTGAAAATGTGAAAAGTTTACGGACAAGGATGGACAGACAAAATGTGATCAGAATAGCTCACTTGAACTTTCAGCTCAAGTGAGCTAAAAATGTCAAATTCAGAACTTCACTGTAAAATTATACATTTGTAATACGTTACTAGAGGATATTTTTTATTGGAGAAATAAAACACACAGTGACAATAACCCCTCTTCTTACAGTTAATGAAAATAGCCATGAAAAGCTCATTTGTGGATAGATGCAACAAGCCTCACATTCTCATTTATTTAACTCCACATCATAGAAAATTGATCCCATAGGACTATAATTTTTTTTATGAGCTTGTTAACTTCAAGAAACTCGCAAAAATGGTCAGCTTCTTGTGTTATCACTTATCAGTCATTTCACTTTCATTGTTATCTAGCAATACATTTTTAACCAATTTTAAATTATTAAAAATTGTTTCAATATCCCCTCTATAAACGTTTAATACTCAAAACTTTAAATTTTACAAAACTGCCAACTTGGAAAAAGTTACCAAGTCCTTTTGAAGCTTTCAAATACTAGTTACAGTATACTGTAAAAGTGGTTATTTACGCGTTTGGGAAAGAACTATATATGATGAGTTAAATTTGGCCCCCATAATTCGCCATTTTTTAAGTGTTTCGGGTACAATAAAATGTTAACTAATTTTTTAAGAGAGTTGATATTAAATGTATTTTTCATCTATTTATTTGCACTCACTGGCAGTATATGACGCCATTTCTATAATTCAATCAAAATCAGCCAAAAATTGACATTTTTCTATCTATTTACGAATGGGATATATAGAGCGCATGCTTGAACAAGGAAAAAAAAATTTCACTTATTAGTCTTGGCTAGATACATCTCTGATTAAAATATTTTATTTGTTCAAGAATGCGCTCTATGTTTTCAGAAGGAAAAACTCCTTGAAAACAAGCTGTTTTACGCTAAAAATGCAAAAATGGCGGGAAAAGGTTGTCTTTACAATATCATATTTCTAAATTGTGAGCACTTGAACCAAAATGAATATTATGTAAACACATCACTTACATATCTGTACTAAGAAAACAAAGAATAATATTAAAATGATGATGTTCATTTTAGGGGGCCATTTTAGGCCCTATCATATATAGTCCTTTACAATAGATACACAGTAAGCTAAAAACAGTGAATACTACTTGGTACCGTGCATATGGCGAAATAATCAAAACTTGTCTGTGGTAAATCATGCATCTGCTGATTTAATACAAACGCCTACTGTTTGACTCCAGAAAATGCGTACTTTACCGTTGGGGTAAATAACTTTCACAGTACCAGAAACTAATTAATTTGTATAAGCCTCTTCTATTCTCTCCAAAACTATAATAAAAAGATTCATTTCTTTTCTTAGAAACTGACAACGCAAGATTAGTGTATTATTTCTTTTATTGTGAACTGTCCATAATTTATGAAGTTTTTGCAGCAAGACGCCTGTCTCGTTCCTCTGCAATAGACAGTTTGACACCTTTTCCTTTTGGAAGTGAAATCCAAGGCTTGTTTCCCTTTCCAATCACAAACACATAGCTCAATCTGAAAAAAAAACACGATATTTCTATTGAATTCTGCCCACTGAGGAATACAAATTGTTTAAATAAGGTAATTAAATATTTTATATACAGTTCACATTCAGAAATCTTTCCAACTTTAAATCTATATATATCATAGCAATTGTTATTATAGTTTCTTCTTATATACTGTGGAATCATTAGAATTCGTGGTGGCTCAATTTTTGAAGTATTTGTGGGTGGCCCTCACTCACAAATTAACATCCTTGACGAAAACAAATTATGAAAGAGTTACTTTTCTTACTGAAACTGAAAACCAATGCATCCACGAAATTAAATCCCACTTATAGGCAAAAAACCCACAATCCACAAAATTAGCCCCCACAAATTTAAATAATTTGACAGTACCCTTCAAAATTAATTTTAGTACTGAGGTAAGAATCAAACAGTGTCTTTACCTGGTGGCGTATGTGTGGCCCACAGAGTCCTTGATGTGTACAATGTCGAATGACCCTGGATGTCTCTCTCGGTGCTGAATCACACCCACTCGCCCCAAGTTATGGCCTCCAGTCACCATGCACAGATTTCCTGCAAGGGACAGATAGTTCTACAGATACAGATAAATGTACAGGTAGATGCACACACATACATATTTAAATAAATTAATAGATGCATGTATCAATCTTCGAGGACCGTCTTATCATTCATTTGTGTCTAGGGTTCATTCTCAGACAGCTAGGATATAAATCAGCTTTTTATCATAGGTAATTTATGCGAAACCATTGAGTTGTCATCATGGAATGATCAGTTCTAAGACACACTATAAATTGGACAAGTTTAATATATATAAGAAGATGATATCATTTTTATAAACTGTGATTGAGACCCAAAGCGTTTAATCTCTACTGCTATATTTCTAATGGAAGGACAAGAAGAAAGGCTGAAAATTCCTTTCATGGAAACTTATTTTATATTAATCATTTAAAATAAACCTTAAGTGAAATGTGTAACAAAATGAAGTGCATTTCTACCAAATATATATGTTATATGTTTAAATAACATATCATTATATAATAAATTGCACCCCCCCCCCTTTTTTTTTAAAAAATATAATTATGTTTGCCTAGTCTTTTATAACTCAAAACTTGGGTTAAATCCCTTGTTTTTATACATACACATATATATAAATATCTCTCTCTCTAGCACGCAGTTTGTAATTAATGCTTCTCAAAAAATGGGTACTGTCTAAATCATTCTCAGACAGCTAGGACTTTAATCAATGTAATTCATTGATAATTTATGCGAAACCATGGGGTTGTCATCATAGAATGAAATCAGATAGCAATTATTTAGTATATAATGATCCCAAAATTAGCAACAATTGATCTTCACATTTTGATAAAAATTCGAGCAGTGTTTATTTGTCAACATGAATTAATCCTGTTTGTTTTAAATTGTTTAGAATTATTTTGATATAACGAAAAAAAAATATGCTGGCAAATTTAATTTCCATATTTTTTATTTAACAAAATTTCAACTCTTAGTGAGGCAGAAAATTTAACCAATCATCTACATCTGCAAATATTCTGAAACTGTTTATAACTTTTTGATCCAACATTAAATACACTATATAGAGTTATAATATTTTTTTTTTTTTTTTTTTTTTTTTGCGTATGACGACAAAAATTCTTTGAGATTATGGTCAGTACTCAGAATTAAAAAGCTCGTATAGTTGTGTTCAACACGGAACTTCAGGTGAAGAAATTCTCACATCATTGTCGACCAAACAATCTCATATATACAGAAATTAAATCTTTCTCTAGCAAAACCTAGAATAAATCCAAAGCACGATAACTATTTATCTGAAATGTATAACCTTTCTGTTTCAAATTGTTGGTTATATGTTTGTGCATAAAAACAATTGGATTAGATGAACTTAAATACTTATTATCAATGATTACCATACAATTTATAAACTTTACTGTTAGGCCCATGATTCTATTTTTAAAATATTTCAAAAAATAAAAACAGTATCATAGCTATCATCTATTGGAGATTTCTAGTTACCGGTATGCACAAAGCAAGAAAATATTCCATGTCATTAAAAGATTTTACCACTGAGTAAGGGAGGGGTCCTACTACAATACTAGTAAATCACTATTCACAATGTAAGTAACAAATATGGCATGTGGTCAGTACTCAGAATTAAAAAGCTCGTATGATTGTAGTTCCACACAGTAATTTCAGGTGAAGAAATTCACACATCATTGTAGACCACAGCCACTTTCATAATCATAGCCATTAATTAAAACATTCACTGTCATGTCACCTACCAGAGTCAAACTTGATGAAGTCCTTGATTTTTCCTGTTCCAATGTCCAGCATGACAGTGTCGTTGACCTTGACGAGAGGGTCAGGGTAACGGATGGTGCGGCCATCATGTGTGGTGATGTAGGGAACGCCCTTGGCGGCTACACCAACTTTACGAACACGGCACAGCTTGTACTAAAATACACACCTTCATCTTTAAATACATTTCTTAGATATATATATATGCTTCATTTCAGGATTTTATATTTATGTTTTTGTTTTATTGTTTATAACAAGACATTTAGTTAAAAAGCACAAATATCAAAAAGCTGAAAAAGCTTCTGCTTTTCATTTTATACAAAAAAGTTTTTGTGAAATATTTCTAAAATGAGTGATCATTTAACCCATAATGTACAAGATAATAGATTTGTTTTAAAACAAAAACTCCATTTATTCAGGCAGCATTTACATCTTTTTCTTTATTATCAGTTTTTACAAGACAGTTATTCTCTGCATTAATCCTTACCTTAGCCTCTTCTTTCTGGATACGGTGAACAGTGAAGCGTCCTTTGACATCGTAGAGAAGACGGAAATTTTCATTGGTCTTCTCAATGGAAATAACATCTGGAAAAAATAAATAAATTGCTCAGCTTTGAAATTTACAGCCACAACATATCATGAAACGCTTACTTTTTAATTTTGAAACAATCCTAAAGAAACAAAACAAAATGTTTACAGCATAAAGTTTCTGCACTAAGTTTATTATTGTTATAGACACTACATAATCCACAGCTAAATATGATTTTGTTTCAGCTATTGGTATTGCACACTTAGTATACACTAGGCATGCGACCGTATAAACTGAGTCGATATTGGCTTCACTTTGACTCCGAGTTTTATCAATCAAATCAAACAGAGCTTCGATAGAGCCTTAAGTTAATCAACGATAGCACTTTACCATATAAACAACTACTGAAACTTCTACTTCAGGTAAATACTATACAATATTGATGAATTGAATGTATCTCATGCAAATTAATTCTAATGTACATGTAGGTCATCTCCATTTACTATTTTCTACGAAAAATTTTAATAAGCCAAAACCTTTGATATGTGATCCTTAATAAGACCTTTGAATTATACTCTGCAACTTTCATTAATACCCTCTATCCTTACCTTATATCCTAATTTATACCCTTTATCCTTACCTTATATCCTAAAGTATAAAGTACATAAGAATACACATGCAAAAACTATCACAGACCTTGGCGTTTGGGAAAACATATACACAAACCACCCAAAGTGCCGAATTCCCAATTTAGAAAATGCTGGACATCCTTAGTGTACCTATTCTGGTTGTATCAGCTATTGGTAATGCACACCTCACATAATGCCTGGCATGCGACCGTTTAAACTGAATTCATATTGGCTACAATTTGACTCTGTGAGTTCTTGATAAAACAGACAGAGCTTCGATAGAGCCACTCACTCTAGTCCAGTTCTTAGTTTTGTCAAGATGACAAACTGCATCATCGTTAACAGTATTTAATCAAGTTTAGTTGTGTATAAAGCGAAAACCTGTAATTTTAAAACACACTGGTACAACAAAGTTTATCTTACCCATGAATCCAGTGGGGAAGTTCTTGTCAGTTCTGACTTTGGCGTCGACTTTGATCAATCTCTGCATGGTGATCTTCTTAACCTCATCATATGTCAAGGCATACTTTAGACGGTTCCTCAAGAACACAATGAGGGGGAGTGATTCCCTCAGCTTGTGGGGTCCAGTACTGGGTCGGGGGGCCTACAAAAGTTGCAAGAAAGTAATTGTCAACATCGGCTAAATTATAACTGATTAAAATGATCATGATTTGTTAAAACGAAACATATAATCATCTGTTTTCTCTCTACTCAAATTGCAGACACCTACATCTTATTTCTTTTACACACACATATATATATATAGGTATAAATTCAAAATAAATGTGATGCAATCTGACAAAATTTTAGTTTCACGCAGTGGCATCAAAATACTTACAAAGACACCTCCGAGTTTGTCCAGCATCCATGATTTGGGCGCAGTCAAGCGCTTCAAAACCTTCTTGCGTCCTCGATAACCCTGTATAATTAGAATATTTCCATTACAATTCATTTTTAAATAAAAGCATACAATGCACACAGCAGCAGTAAAAGTACCCCCCCCCCCCCTTTTATTAAAAATAAGATCGTTTTGCCTTCGGATTAATGTTAACTGACGAACTGAACAATTTTTTTTTATATAGAACTTGAGTGTATTTGGTATCTCTTTAGTAGCGTAAAGATAAATCCATGTTAAACGTCAATACACATAGCGGCAATGTTCAGTTGCATATTTTCCTATAACGCTGGTCACGTTACAATATCATTAATTTTTCAGCCAAAATGCAGGAATGAACACAAAATATTATCAAATATATATTCTAAAAGGGTAACATAGTTTCCATTTGTTGTATGATTTAATAAAAATGTCTGTGTATCTTATGGATGCTACGGATTTAATTCACGTTGAACATTTTCCTCACCATTTTGGTTACCGTCCGAATAGAAAAAGGAAGTAGTACATATTAGTTCGTACATCAACTGATTTCTGGCGAATGTTTTGATTTTGCTTCGTTATTAGTTCTTGGCATATTAATTTAATCTTATGAAATATTCATTTTAGTTAATATAAAATTACCCTTAAATTTCTGAAAACGAAATTTATATCTTGGAGAGAGAGTCAAGCATGGAATGATTTAACAACCCAATCTCCGGATCACCGGATATCCGGCTGTCACGAAAATAGGATGAGAGAACTTTTGTTATTGGCTTGTTGACAACTCTTTGGCCAATTAGATACGGTTTTGTTAATTGTCTGTTCATTCCTGATCAAAATATGGAACACGAAAGTATGTCAGACTGAAAAATTAAGGATTCGGTTGTCTTATAACACTCTGCACCCTTGACATTTCTCGACAATCTGAAAGTACGACCAGACACTATGGACGACACCAGCAATGGTTTGGGGATGGATCCCGAGGATTTTACTTCGGTAACGCAGGTTTACATGGAATATGATAACGATGATGACTGCAGCATCGGCAACCCCACTTGTTCAAGATTTGATGATCATGGGCATTCTTTTGGGAATGACAACTCGATGTCTGCATCAGAACATGACAAACAATTTGATGATGATGAGAGGTAAGAAATGAGTTATTTTCAATGTTTGTAAACAGCCAAAGGTAAAGGGGTAAGTCAACATAATCTATAGTCTGTCCCAAGATATTTATGCTGCACATTAAGACGATTTTTAATTAAAAAAAATAAACATACCAGTGCAAAGAAGTGCAATTGACATCATTTCCACGATATCTTCCTTGACACATTTTCTTTTTTCTCTCGGAAAAAATTCACAAAAACGAAAACCAATTTCTTAATGAGATTTATAATGGAAAATGTTTACATCTTTTCTCCATACGGAAGTCTTTTGGAATACCTCGCACAATTTTTCATCATTACCACTGGGTATCTTCATCTCTTTAGCAATGGAAATCCCCATAGACTTTTTATATTTAGCCATGTTTTGAAATCTGATAAGTTAGATGGGACGTTTTAAATAAAGGAGATCTTGGAATTTTTTTATTCTGTTGAATGAACATCAACCCGGAGGTATATATAGATAAAGAGCAATTTAAGAAGATTTGTGGCAAAAATGTTTTCATTTTTGGCACAGACTATATAGTGCTAATTTGAAAGTTCATGTCACTTTTTTCCCATGTGCTTTTCTAATTAGTTGTAATGATTGAATTTAGAATGTAGGAAAGACATATATATATAATCAATTATTTCATTTTACAGCAGACAGTGCAGTTATTTTTAAATCTTTAAAAACATACACTTCTTTTTTTAATCATATTTAAATACTAGATCAGTGGTAATTATATGTTCAGTAACTGTTGAGCCATTATGCTTTTAATTTTGTTGCTGTATTAAAATAGTACAATTGACTTTTATATGAAAGACAGTGGTCTGCTGACATTAAAACTTTTGAACACAATACATATACATGTTGAAACAAAAACTGTACAGTGAACAAAGGTGTTTCTTCAAGTAACAGCTACATTGACTAATTAAAAAATGATTATTTTGCATACATTATTGTTTGGGTATTTTATTGCTAACGTCTACAAATATTTGGCAAAAATAGTTAAAATTAAGAACATCACTAATCAGATGTTATGCATTATTCATATTCTTGAGAGTATATACACTCTGAAATGTGCTGAGATCAAATCTACACTTGAACTTGTTCATGTTCTTGTTGTTAAATCAATTTCCACCAGATACCATACATGCTCAATATAATGCATGTACATTAACAGTACAAGTTTGCATAATTGATATTTTACATTTTTTTCATAATTTTACTGTTATTATACTATATATATTCAATGTATTTATAATCTAAGTAACATGATTTTAGGAAAATCAAGGAAGTTTCTGTTGTGCAGGAGAACAAAATTTTCCTTCCTAAAATCTTTCATTCCTTTTTTTTTCCTCTCAATTTTGACAGTCGCTACATTCACAATACGATATCAGATGACAGGATAGAAATGAGCATTAACCCTGGCATGAGGGGCGTTCCTGCCAACTTTAATCCCTCCCATGCCACAATCACCGTAGAAACGTGCGACCCAGATACAAAAGAAAAAGAATATAGAAGGTCAGTAGAATTATCAAACTATAATTATCATCTTGTTAATATGTTTTCACGCTCTCTACTTATTTTCAATGTTTGCCTTGATTAAGTTTGAGCTTGTTTTCATTGTATTCAAGAAAAATATATTTGGCTGGTATTGGGCACACGTTCAGAAATTTAGATTGCCCTCGATCTCCCTACAAATTGTACCTGTGGTTTCATCAGTTTGTTAAGATTTTAATCAGTGGTAAAAGTTACTTTAATTTAATAATTTAAGATGCATGCAGCATATGATAATAGAGAACACACAATTAATTCACAAAACAAGAATTCAACACACACCCAATATCCTGCACACCCTTTTTTCAAATTGAAATATTTTAAAATCAGCTTTAACCCCATGCAGTTCAATGCTAAACCTATAGCTTTCCTATGGTAATCATGGTTTTATTTCAAAAACCCTTATTATAGATATTGTACGTGTTGATTTTAGCACAGTAGATTCTTTTGCTTCAACAAGTTGCAAAGAGGAGGCTCTGAAAATTGTGATCAACAGATGCTGTATGGTAGTTCATTATCACTCACGGTTCTTTATGTTAGCAGCTTGTATGTCACACCCGCCATCTTAGTTATTATGTAATACAAGTATCACCCGACCACTTCATCATGTTTATCTTATAACACTTAATTTTTTGTGTATAGTGTTGTGCATGCTTGTTCAGTGTGTATTAGCCCCTTTATCCAGTGTGACTGTATACAGTAGTATTATGTATATTTTTTGCGGGGGTGGGGGTTGTTGTAGGGAATATAGTGAAATTTATATGGTTTATTTAGAACATTTAAATAATATGTGTTTCAATTAATGACGTGCTATATATGTATAAAGGTCAGCATTTATTTCTCTCCTTTATAATAGACAGTATATAATATTTCAAAGATGTATTAATTTTTCTAAAGCATATTGAATTCATGTATTAAAAAATATGTATTTGCATTATGCAATTACTAAAGGACAGACTTTTTAAAGTGAATTGTATTAATTATATATTAAACCAACCTTTGTAAATCAAACAAAATAATCAGTCTTGACTCTTCATAAAGAATTTATCACATTACTGAAACAGAATATTGAATATAATTCTTACTGAAAATAAACATGTTGAACAGAAATTAAAAAAAAAATATTTCAATCAAATTTACTATTAGTATTAATTTCTTTTTTTTTTGGTTTGAAGAACAATATTTTTAAACCATGCAATTTGAAAAGCATACATACAAATATTTATAATAAATGAAAAACAGGAGTGATGTATGCAAGCATAATTTTTATATATATTGAAATACATGTATAATTTAATGACTGCATAATACATGTATTTGATTTAGTTTTCAATTATTGATAGATTTCAGTGTGATTATAAGGGGTGTACACGGACCTACAGTACTGCCGGAAACTTGAGAACTCATCAGAAGACCCACAAAGGTCTGCATCTCGTCAAATCACTGAAAACATACAAATATCATCAATGGTGTTATTCTTTGTATGTAAATGATTCATATGGATTATTACAAGCATGTGATTTGATGTCCTAAAAAATTACATAATGGGATTGTTCTTTAATTAGAATGATCATTCATTCTATTTGAATTGAAACTGGCTACTTGGTTCAGATTTTAACAGAACTTATAAACTTGTTGCATTCATCCCTCAATATGTGATTCTTTTGCCAGCTTTATTTTCTTACTCTGCACACTGTAATAGTGGGGAATTTACACTAGTTACGCGTTATTTGCTTAAAACCGCGTAAAATACCCCCATGCGTATGGTAAAAATATGAAAATTTTTATGTGGTATACCACGCATCTGCGTAATTGATACCCAGGCATATTGTTTAACTCCTAAAAACACATACTTTAATTACGACCAGTGTAAATAACCACTTTTACATATGTGATTCACTTGATAAAAGAGAACAATTAAAGGGAGTCTATGATTTTCATACATAAAAATATTACCGATAAAAGTTTTTCAATATAAATTTTAATAATCCGGATTTATTATAGGTGAATACACATTTATTTGTGACCAGCATGGGTGCGGCAAGGCCTTCCTTACGTCGTACAGTCTGAAAATCCACGTTCGCGTACACACGAAGGAGAAACCTTATGAATGCGAGGTCAAAGGGTGCGCCAAAAACTTCAACACTCTCTACAGGTAAGGGTTGCAGGTATAGATTTTTTATTTTATATTTTTCTCTTCAAAAATGAAGCTGGTAAAGGGACGGTGGATCCAGAAATCTTGCTTGATTTGTGGACTAGAGGTGACTGACAGTTTGTTCTTAGAGACATTCTTTTGAGGAGAGAGGGGTTGGTTTTGAAGTGTATCTATATATAAATATATTAGGTGCTTATCTCTAAAGAGAACTGGACAGGCGTATCCTACGTCTATCCACTCTTCTAAAGAATTACCAGGTACATGTGTGCTTTGAGAATTTGTTTTTGATTTAATTGTGGTAATTTCACACAGAATAAATAAATATAATCTCTTAACTAATTCTTTTTTTTTTTCTTATACAAATTACCATGAAAGTTAACCCCAATGAAAATTTATGACTTGATAATACTGTACATTTGACTCCATGGGTAGATTTCTGTCAAATTTGAATTGGCTTTGCCGTTTTGGTATAATTATTTGTGGATATCATTTAAAAGATTTGTTTGTAGTTAAAGCAGCTTGGCTTGACATGTAATGTATGTCATTAAGATGTACTTAGTTTCCTGTTAATGAATACAATCATACATTTATATCAAACATTTATATTTTAATATGAATGTATTTTCTAACACTAGCCGTCTGACTTGTATTTGCAAATGCCAATTAAATGACTAATCCAGTAGGTTGTCATGGTTTTACAATTAGCATTCAAAATGATAATTATGATGCCTGTTTGAAAACTCAGTTACTCAGCCATTCTTAGAGCAAGGAATAATTATTCTTGATATATAGTCAAATGAATTGGCACAAATGAAACAAGTTCAGAAATTGATTTCTGTGCTCACTGTCGTGTATCCGCGCCGGTAGTGACGTGTTTGGATAAAGTGAAAATGGTGGTTCCGTTTGCTTCTTGATAAGTTTTCGTGTTATTTAAGGCTTATATTGTCTACTTTTACACGAAAAAGATCGTCAGATCTATTTAAAAGTGTATAAAACCTTTAAAGTTCTACGAATTTTATGTTAAAATTATGTAAATAAGCAGTTCATGTCGATTAATTGTGAACAACGGAACAGGTTTGGATGACCTTGTTTTTCAAAATAGGATCGGTTTGGATACGCATCTGATACGGTTTGGATGTAATTAATTTGTGAGTGTAAATAGTTCCTTTAATTATCCCCTCGCGAAGGGGATATACCATCGCTACTATGCGATATACATGCCCTCACTGAAAAGCATGCTGATATCGTCATGTGATAGACATATGAAGTCACATTGTTTAAAAAAATAAACATACACGTTAAAGACTTGTGCATTTAAGCCAACAAAACTTAATATACCGTAATTTGAATTTCAATTTTACACACGCTCCAAATAACGTGCAATTGGCTTATAAAAATTGCATACAGATTGCTTTACAGATATGTTAAGTCTATTGTATAATCATTCCATCGATATTAATTTCGAAAGATTCAGCCTTACCAAAATCTGTACCGACACAAAAAACATGTGTTTAAGACAGTTTCAATTGTTATGCTTCTATATCGTTATCGGCTTTAAACGTGAAAACGTCAAACAATCAAAAGAGATCAGTCAAATACAGAATTATACCAACTTTAAAAAGTTTAAAGTCTGTAAAATCATCTAATGATACAAATATTTTTTTTTTTTTTTAAATTGAAACGATATAATATATCGATACACTGCACAGAACAAACCGTGATAACGTGGATATTTTTAATTATTGGTATCCTGATATGGGTTTCATGAAAATGAAAAAAAATTCTCTTTTGATACAGAAAATTTAACTTATCCAACATTATACTTGTCTATTTTTCTAAATTAAAAATTGAAACGTTCCCAAACAACTTCTTAGTTTTGCAACAGCCTAACAACTTTGCTTTGGCAAATTTTTAACTATGACATTTTTATCATTATACTTTCATGTTAAATACTAACGCGGGTTTTGTACTTTTTCTGCAGTGACACCACCTTCATTTCCCGCATGAGTCACCAAAACCTCTTGATATACATAGATACATATTTATTGTTTTGATTTTCTGGTGAGAATTATGATTGAATATAATTTAATGTACATATAAAATGGCGATGTTTACTTAGGTCTCGTCATCACTTGAATTTTTTGAACAAACTATTTCTAACAACAGAGTAAATATATGACTTGGCAGACATCTATGGTACTTTGTATTATATCAGTATAATTTAATTCTGGTTGTAACGCGGCATTTGATTGGATAGAAAAATTTAGTTAAATTTGTATAACCTGGTTTGCACGTCACAAGACACGTCACAATGCACCAACGTACTAATCCACTTGACGTTACGTTTGAATTTTGAACAGATTTATATCATTTTTTAAAGTAAAACGGACTCAATTTGTACAGCAAATTCCAGAAAATTAAATTATAAGGAATGAACTCAATATCTACCCAAGTTATACTCGTATAACCTGGGTTGGAGCAATTTACGCTTTTTTATAATCCGCTTCGTATAACTTGGGTAGACATTGAGTTCATTTCTTAAATAATCACTGGGAGTGAAATAATTGTAGAACTTTCTTTGTCTAGCGATGTACAGGCTTGGTATTGAATGTAAACGAGGCTCACTTTCATAATATTATTTCCAAGCACGTTCTCCGTTAAACGTACTTCACGATTATAAATATCATTTCAGAATAACTAAAAAACACATCATATAGTCGCTTGCCACAAAAGTAGTAGATAGTTGTCTGTTAAGGTGTGTATATGATATATTGCTTTTCAGGTTAAAGGTGAAAAACTTATATTTTCTTTATAATTTAAAATAAAAGAAAGTATTCTTTTGAAATGTCAGTAAAAAAAAAACTTGATATAACTATATTTACATTTTCAATGTCTTTTCATTTGATAACGCTAAGTATCAATTTGTTCATATTCAGTCCAATAAATTCAAATGACGTTTGCTTATTAAAATATTTAAAAGTACAATTGCTGTGAATTAAATTAATATAAGTAATAAGGAATCATTCTTTCGATATTGTGAGGTGTAATTTCGTTTCGAGCTTTATTGGGTTTGACCACGCCCCGACCAAAATAATCAACTCATGATATTCGAACAAAGAATGATTCGGATCCTTATTCGTTAAATAAACAATTTCTGATCAATTATACACTAAATATACCATTTTATCAGAGGAAAAAAACAGGCTTGTCTAAAGAAATAAACTTATAGTCATCCAGTTTTAGTTCCCTTCGAACATGTGGAAGTATTTGGGTTTTATAATATGTCATTATAATATTATATAAAAATATTAAAAATCCTAAAACTTTAAATTATTCAAACCGTACCATTTGCACAATTGATATTTTAGCATCCAAACCGGAATAATTTATTTATCCAAACCGTACTACTTCTTTAGCAGGTGCATGAAGTTATTGCTATTTTTATACATATTAATGTATTATAAAGACATCGGTTTGGTTTTATTTGGTTAATGCAATGTTTTAAATTAATTTTGGCTGCTTCAGATTTTTAGTATGTGTAATATTATCTACATAATCTAGAAATAGTTCTTGGTTTTAGCGTTAAAATGACACGTTAACGATTGATTTTTCTACAAATAAGTCGTTTTTATAAACGATGAACGAAAATAACGCACACTCTTTTCAACTGCAAAACCTTCAGAAAAATATGAATGACTATTACGATATTTTAATTAATATTTACCCCGTTGTCGATAGAAAAAAGGACACAACACTCATTGTTTTTGCAATGGATACGCCATTTTCACGTTATCCAAACATGTCACTACCGGCGCGGATACACGACAGTGGTGCTTAGATTTGGATGCATTAAAATTAATGATGAAAATCTCTTACTATATCTGTCCAGTTATATTTATATTTAACCCCCCCCCCCCCCAAAAAAAAAAGGTTTGGATTCTATTAAAATTCAATTGCACATATAATGGGCTGAACAGAATTGACAAGAACCACAAAATCAATATAATTATTTAATGATCTACTGTACATGCATTTAATTATATTTTGTTAAATTTCAACTGGAGTTTCACATTGTATTGCTTTTTATGGTAATTAAAGATTACTGTTTTTGTTATGTGATGATTACTGTATATATATATGTTAAAATTCATATTTTTAAAAGCATTATTATAATATCAGAATTTATTGTGGTTGAAATTTATATTTTATTTGATAAAATTCAAATTGAATCACTCATATTTAATAGAACATTTTCTTGTGTTATGAAATTTCAATTTATTTACTTTAATATCGGTACTTTAACATTAACAGATGATCTATTGACCTTCCCATATTGTTTAATTTGTGTTCCACAGTTTTCTTACCAATTTTCATCTACACAGTGTGTTCTATTTCTAGTGTGGCCCCAAAAATAAAGTCGTATACAGCATAATCAACGTGGCATGATATATTTAGGAAAACATTGGTATAGTGATTCTCTTGTACAGATTATTTTCTGAATACTTACTTTTGTTGAGAAATTTATCCGACCTTTTTAGTGGTCAAAACTATGTTGCCAAAAAAGTATAGGGTTATTTTGAATCAGTTTTTGTTTGTTTGCATTTTTTTTTAAACTATTTTAAAAATTTTGGAAATTACCCTGTGGGAGTTAATTTACACCTACTTGTACTCTGAGTTCAAACAGCAACTCAGAAAAATTATACCACAAACACTATTGAATGTATATCATATACACAGTTATGCATCGGTAAAGTAGATATAAAGTTAAGGTGGTATGGGACATCTGTCGATATTAACTGTCGCTGGTTTGGAATTTTCAAATTTTACCATATTCAATCATAAAATATGTTTTAAATTTTTTCTAGAAAAGTAAAATTTTTAAAATTTTCAGAATCCCCAGCAAGATTCAAACTCATGACTAATAGATCCTTAGTGAACCCACTAACCCACTGCACTACGCTGTTAAGTGACAATTTTGGGAAAGAAACTATTTATAAAATTACACTTGATTTTATTGGGTTTTTTTCAATAAATAGTACATCACAATATAGAGGTGTCTCATACCACCTTAATGTTGTCTTCTATAATTTGAATTTTACCTACAGAACAGTCATTATAATACCACACAAGACAATGGCTTTTCCTGTTCTTTGACATCTAATTACCAGTACTTTTTTTACTAACGGTACATGTTTCATAATAAAAGACTACTATTGCAGCTCTCAAAACATTAAGTACATACCCGTATTATTTTTTTTTCAATTAAATAGTGATTGGGTCTGTTTCTTAAAAAAATAAAAGCTTTTATTGTAATTTGATTTTTTTTCATTTCTTTCCTTAGATTAAGAGCTCACCAAAGAATTCACACTGGGGACACTTTTGATTGCAATGAGGATGGTTGTACCAAGTTTTTCACGACTCTAAGTGATTTACGGAAACACATACGAACACACACAGGCGAAAAACCATATCAGTGAGATGATGCATTATGAATTTACAGATAGATAAATTGAAAGAATTATGTATTCATTCACTGAATATGTCTTTAAAATTTAATTTAATTTGTTCATGTATACATATGTCTTTTGTATTTTAATTCTTAAAGATATCTGTAAATTTAAAAAAAATGAAAGTTTTATTGCCAAAAAAATTACAGTGTAATAGATTTGAAATCCCCTTTTCAAGAAATCATTATAAAACAACATTTTTAATGAAATATGTTATTTAGTTTAAATGTTTATACAGCATATGTGAACTACAATGCTACATAGAATTGTATTAATACAAAGAATGTCAAAATTAAAGTTAAAAAAAAGTTAACCAGCATAATTTTTGTTTTAAAAAGGTGTGATGAGAATGGGTGTGGGAAGGCATTTGCTGCTAGTCATCATTTAAAAACACATCAAAGGACACATACAGGTTAGTGGAACAGAACACACAATGTCATATAGCTAAGTGTAACACACTCACAGTGTTATTTAGTTAAGTGGAACATACTCACACAGTCATATAGTTAAGTGTAACAGACTCACTGTCATATACATATAGTTAAGTTAGCTGCAATAATGTAGCCCTCTCCGATTTTTTATATCTGATGTTTACTCCCCCCCCCCCCCCCCCCCCCCAAAAAAAAAAATCGGGAGAGGGCTACATTATTGCAGCTAGTAGTTAAGTGTAAGAGACTCTCACTGTCATAAAGTTAAGTGTAACAGACTCACTCTTACACATAGTTGAGTGTAAGTGTAACACACAGTGTCATATAGTTATAGTGTACCGGGTAAGTGAAACAGACTTCCACTGTTGTATAGTTAATTGTAATCATTGTTATATAATTAAGTGTAACATAATCAATGTCATAAGGTTAAGTGTAATTTACTCACTCTGTCATAATGGTAAATGTAAGTGTAACAAAATATAATACAGATTACAGTACCAGACTCACATATTGTTAAATACATGTTACATGTACCATATAAAGTTGATGACAGTTGCAACTTTTCTAAGTCATTGTTTCTTTCCTGGTGTAGGTGAAAAGCCATACACATGTCAAGAGGATGGGTGTAGCCGAGCATTCTCTACTTCCTACAGCCTGAAAACTCACAAATCCAAACACGAAAAGTCACTGGGGGATCAGGTAATTCAAGGGATTTTTAAAGGGACATAAAATGACACTTTTTTTCAGCTCAAAATGTTCAAATTTCAGTCTTGTATTTTAATATGCATAGAATGGTCAAATTGGGCATTTCTTGTACTTCACCAAAATTTGAATGTCTTTAGTGAAGTTATCTCACTTGTATGTTTTAACTTGAATTCAGGCATTCAAATTTTAGTCAAGCATCCCGAATGCTCAAGTTAACGTTCTAGACATTAAAGATAGGAAAATAGAATTTTAAAACATTGAGCTGAAATTATGTCTCTTCTAGAAAAAAACACAAAAAGGCACCCCAGTTGGTCATTTATACAATATTGATCATTTATATTGAGAGTTGTTTTCAGATAGTTTTGATTAAAAATAACTTCAAGGAAAACGTCTTCTGCATACATCTGTGTTGCTAAATGTATTTCAATTTCTTGTTTTTATTTAAAACAGAACTCAAAAGATGATACTGCCACTATTTACAATGAGGATGGAAGATTTCAATATAATATCTCAGATGTAAGTACCTGCAATCTAAAATCTAAATCTGGTGGATTTTTATTTATTTTTTTGGCAATTTGGAGATAAAATGACACATAATGAGTGTTTTGAAGTTACTTGATATTTTCTTTAAAGAAAGAAAATGATAATTAGGACACTGTTTACAATTTTTGAGAGTTTGAGTTAAAAAAATTGCTTAATGATATTGAATTAAGATTGTTTAGATTGACTGTGAATGAAAGTTGATGACATGTTAATACTAATGCTTATAAAATGCCAAAAAAAATTTTTTGGAAAGTTTACTAATGACAGATATTATATATTTTCGAAATCCATTTCATGATTTGATGAAACAATCTTGGATGTCTTCTCTTTTTTAAACTCTTTGACAGTCTGTCCCACATAGGGTATGTCCATTCTGATTCTAAAAAAAAAACCACTTTTCATCTTGGTTTGAATTTTACTACACTTTCCTTTGCATGGAATTTATTTATTTTATGAAGATTATGTTACAGTCTCAGGGTATGCATATAAATTCCTTCATTTGTTTTTGCCACACAGTGGAATATGAATAGAATTAATGTTATTATAAATGCTATGCATATGGACATACTTAGTTCTCTTCAGTAAAATTCTATTGCATGTCAAGTGACATAATATCTACACCTAAATTGCAATGAGCATTTGATATGCCTCAGTTACTGCACCTAATTGGCTTGTTGAGAATTTGGAACATGGAAAAGTTAATAATTCTGCATGAAGAGAGAGAGAGAGAGAGAGAGAGAGAGAGAGAGAGAGAGAGAGAGAGAGAGAGAGAGAGATGTGAGCATGATCTGAATGTGAGGAATTATGGAAAAGTTAATAATTCTGCATGAAGAGAGAGAGAGAGAGAGAGAGAGAGAGAGAGAGAGAGAGAGAGAGAGAAAGAGAGAGATGTGAGCATGATCTGAATGTGAGGAATTATTTTGTAAATATAAACTAAGAAATTGTGTACGGTAGTTAAAATTTACTGACAGTTTCATTATTAATCTCTTTTAGTCGGTTTCATAATAATCTCTTCTAGTTGGTTTCAATTTTTATTTCTTTTGATCAAGAATATTAGAGAAAAGAACCAGATATTATACTATGCAAATTATAGATATATATTTTTAAATTCACATTAAGTTTTTGCATGCATTGTTATTTTACTTTCCTTAAAGAGAAGGAGGGTTTTTTTTTTCAAAAGAAGTCAAACACTGTTTAGATGGCATGAATATTTCAATTTGAAGTTCCTGTATATGACATTTTGGCTATTATAATTTTGTATTTATATTAAATCAGATACATGTATTGCAACTATAGGGGTGTGCAGGTACAATTTAAATTCATTTTGATTCTGGGATATTATCAATCTGTCAGTATTACCAAGTTGAACATTAACATATTTATCCATCATATTATTACATTACATGAGGGGAATGCCGTATATCCGGGTTTTTTTTTCGGGTGTCACAAAATTTGCGAAAATGGGGAAAATATGTAGCATTTTTTATTTGCATTGGTCATTTTTGGGGATTTTCGAGGTTTCCTATCGAAAATAATACAGGCTATAATTAGTGCTCATTCAATATTTTGTGACTTAAAAGAGATCACGAGAAAAGCAAAAAAATTAAATCATCGCGAAAATTACCGCATATATGGTATTTCCCTGTATACAGAACATTCAATAAAAATATCTGAAATAAAATTTGAAGAGGATTATATTTATATATATATATATATATATATATATATATATATATATATATATATATATATATATATATATATATATATATATATATATATAAATTCATTTTTACTGTACATGATAATACATAACAACCTCAACATTAAGTTACAGTTGCAATATATGTTGTATGTTGAAAAAGGTAATGCTAAAATGCTTTAAACAAACTGAATCTACACTGAGTTTTCAATTTATTCCGTTTATATTCAAATTACATGTTGAGTATTTCTTTCACATTTCAGACAGAGGGCATTCTAAGTACTTTGGGTCTCTTTGAGATGGGAGAACAGAATAACTCAAACACTAATGGTGAGTTTCCCTAAAACAGTCAACAAATAATTTTAATGAAGTTTTGTATCCATCTAGAAGATTGGAATATTACATTGGTTGACAAAATTCAGCCAGCTTCTGAAATTGTTTCAACTGGAAGTCATTTTTCATTTTTATTTCATATTGAAATGTGATTTACTTATCAATAACTAAATTAAACCTTTGTATCAAGTCACGTCTCTGCTTTATGATAATTCATCTATAATTTAAACTTTCTAGAATGTTGTACATTGTATATGCATATCAACAAAATAATATGAATCAGTAAACATTCAGCATTTTTAAAATTATGATTTTTTTTCCGAACAGACTATGTGGACAGACCTGCCATCACGGAGATTGTGGACGAGCTGAAGGATACAGACAACTGTAACATGTGTGTCTACAACCACACACATCCGTCAGTGATGGGCGACACGGACGTCAACTACTCAAATCAGAATCAACAGCCGCCCCATCACCAAGTCTTCACAGAACTCAAGAAAGACAACCCTGGCAGCCAGCAGCCAATCAAAGACATGGTACAGTTGACTCCTGTTCCAGTCATCCCAATCAATCTTCCAGTGGTGCAGGACATCCACTCGCTCCAGAACACCGCGCCCAATCTCCAGCCTCTAGACACGCAGCCCATGTCGATTCCCGCTGTGCAGACCACGCCCAAAGGTGATAGCTCACTGCAGACGGTCACTGCCTTGCCTGTGCTGCAGAGCGGGAGCGATGTGGTGAATAGTTCATCCATGTTTGTGGAGCACTACCTGATTACGAAAGTTATTGAGAAAACTCCTGCGGGTCAGCAGGTCAAGTCGGAAAGCACGCTGCAGCTCACTCCCAGCTTGCCGCCGACACAAGTCATCGACGCGCCGCAGTCTGTCATAGATCTGTCCACTACGGGAACTGGAATCGGCTTAAACCCCCATCAAACTCAGCAGCCCGCACAGTTCATCAACACAAATGCAGCCAATGAAAATCCACAGATCCTGGAGAAAAGCAACACAGATTATATGTCCTTGAGTGCCCCTGCTCCAACAATCATGATGCCGTCTGCTAACGCTTTGCCACCACAAGTTCAGAGCCTTCAATCTCAGCATGGTATTCTGGACGACTTTTCCTCAAATGGCGTTCCGAGGCAAGAAAGTGCAAATAAGACACTGGTCACTCCCGCAGAATTCAATGTTCGAATGGAGCATATCCCAGCAATCATTGCAGCTAATCCGGACAAGAAAATCACGATATTGCCCTCCACTGATGGTGCCATGCAGCCTTCTATTGTCAAAATCTCCACCGACAAAGGCTATATAGAGCTGCCTTGTGGAATGGAAGGGAAACTTGTGCCTATTGTTTCAACTTCCAATTTCACCTTTTCCTCTACAAATGCGATAAACACTACATAACATTTGTTGGGGGGAATCGCATTAATTATTACCTCATTATATGCTTTAACTGGTCTGTTATGAATCAAGTAATAGTGTGATATTAAGTAATGTATTGATTGTTCAATTTCATTTTCTGACTGAGTTTCTCGGAAGTGTTCTGAATCGTTGTATACTTCTATATATAATTCATTAATTGTTATCTGTTTTAATTGAAGTTGTTTTTATTATTGTCATATGTGCTTGTGCAGGAATGATGATGAATAAATTATATACATAATAATTATATATGTAAAAGAATATAATCATTGTGTCCTTTGTATTTATTACCATTTTTGTTTCCATGCTGCTTAGGATTTAGTTTTGTTTCTTAAAATTTTGTCAAATATCACTGTTTGGATCATTGTTGCAAGCCACATGTTGTTTTGTCCATTCTGTTTACACAAATGTTTGAGGATATTAAATGGACACAATTAAAACCTATGGCTTGCAGCAATGCATCTAGTCTAATAGTAACCAGTAGCTAATTTTGGAGTCCAACACCAGCTGAATTTTGAAAGATGAAAGACATCCAATTTTTAGGCTTCCCAAATGAAGTATATTGATCATCTGAAGAAAAATTTACAAAACAGAATTTTCAGATTGTCTCACACTACATTTCTAGTTTTAATTGCACTTTTTAATAACACTTATAATTAGGCCTATCTTTATTAAAACTGTCGAATTGTCTCTATATTTTAGGGGGGGAGGGGTTGTCTACCTATTAAATGGTATGTAAAAGTTGTTGACACCCCCCCCCCCCCACCCCCGTGATGATTTCCATACCAATAAAACTTGGCTAAATCTAATATATATAAGTACATTATTATTTTTTGAAAAACCTAACACGACTAATCTATTGAACGAGTTAATATAAGAGAACGAAAGTAAACAACTTCCGGTGACGCATCTTGGAAAATCGATGATACGGTAATTTGCGAACAAATTTTGAACAATGGAATCGAAGTATGACAAAGTTGCTTATCCTGAAAATGCGTTTCTACATTCTGACAATGAACAGGAGGACTTTGGCACCGGTGTTTATCCCGGAGTCTCCATAATATCCAGGAGATACAAACACGAAGATACCATTAAAATCGCTTGTTTCAAAGTGAAACGAAAGTTCAGCAGGGTTGCTTTAATTGGAGGATGTCTAGCTATTCTTCTTTTAATTATCGCTATCATCATCATCAGTACATCGGGGAGAAATGAAGCGGAGAAAGAAAAAGATCTCTACAGTTCAAACAAAAAGCCTTATGGTAAGATGCTTGACGTTATCATAGATTATTTTCTGATCTCTTTAACAACTCACGTTGTTAAATCATTTATATTTTTAATATTAGATAAATCTTAATTCTATTGATGTGATATAATCACAAGTTGCTGTCCCTTTTCTGGCATTAAGTGGATTATGATATTACTGTTTTAATCACCTGATCACTGATTAAAAATTAGTTTTTACAAAGTGTCCTTCTTTTGTGTCGCAATGTCACCAGGAAAAACTTTATCCTGGCCTTTAAACTTAGATGAGCTCACTTTTAGTGTCAATCCCATGTTTGAACTAAAATTAAGTAATCAAAATAACCATCAGTTAACTTAACTGAGTTAAGTGTTAACTTGTAAGGCTAGCGAAAGATGTTGTCAATCATGAATGATGTGAGTTTGTCACTGATATAACACTTTTGTGAGATATTGATGGTCATGAACGCTAAAGGAAACAATTTTGATTATTATTTAAAATGTATACCCAGGCATGACTTTAACACTGGTATGTCGCTTTTTTGCCAGATATCGATGGTAATTTTGTAATATTTGATAAATCTATACTTGCACTTCAGATATGATAACATGCCCAAATATACTCTTAGTTTTCATTTTTTTTTTATCATATACATAGCCTGTATGCTTAACGGAATTTAATTATGCAAGAATCACACCATTAGTGCCGATTTCTGGATGTGTCATGCTGCATGATGGAGAGGGGGATAATGGTATTCAAAGCAGGTCTAATTAATGGAGTCTGACTCATGAGTATGAATTCATTTCGAAAGTGAGATTAAGCTATTTATTGATCATGTCGTATATTGTATACATCATTTCTAATCTTAGATGCAGATGACATTCAGATTATGCCCCCTAAGGAATTGATTTTCCTTATATAACCTGTTTCCCGGGAGAAAATTATTTGCATTGGTTGACAAATTGCAAAAATTCTCATGTCCTCATGAAATGTGTGAAGAAAGGGGGCTTCCCCGACTATTAATGAGCAGGTTGTAAGGATCAGTTATGTAAGGAACTATTGATAAGACTAGACAAACATTATTTGAACCGAAAAATACAAATCAAAGTAAATGGAGATTTTTTCCTCGTTAAATTGCATGATCATAGTTTAGTTACGTGTGTTGGTTTTGTTTGACGTTTCTCTCTTTCGGGGAGTTGAAAGATAATAGGAGGGGAGATGCATAGATTGCACTAACTTTAAAGAGTTGATGGTTATAGCATCAAAAAGATTGTAACAAGGTGATAGAGGTAAACCATATGATATACAATTGTCAAATGATCAGATACAGTCATACTATCGAAATACAAAAAAAAAAAAAAAAATTAAGGGGGTTGAATTTATTATGTAATAAGATAAGGAAAGATTTCCACCATAGAAATTATTATTTGTCTTGAAAATTGATACGTTGTGTTATCACAGGCAAAGACACTGGAAAATGTAAATATATATAATGACATTTTATGTGTGGAAAGAAACCAAGATCAAGATCTCTCTCTCTCTCTCTCTCTCTCTCTCTCTCTCTCTCTCTCTCTCTCTCTCTCTCTCTCTCTCTCTCTCACACACACAAACTTGATCCTAAAATTATGATTTTGTGGGTATTTACTTAGCCCAAGTATTGAAGCCCTTTACTTAATTATTTTGAATCGTTGCAACATTATCCCTGTACTCAAGTTACTTGATTAATACTCTGTAAAATCTAAAATCTAAAATATTTTGATAAGAACTATCAAAGTTTAAGGACTTGTGCTTCAACACGTCAAGCCTGTATGGATACAATACAAAATTATCCTTCAAAAATTTGAACTAAAAAAAATGTCCCCTTTTGATGTTTTGTAATATTTGGTGTTGCAAAGAAAATTGCCCCTGTTTCAACAACAAGTAATTTGTGAGCCCTTTTTCAAATCCTGGATTTACACTAGCTATTAACAGCTAGGTTTCCCAGGTTTTGAGGCTGTGATGGTACAGATTACAGTGTATTGATTATTATTGGATACTCAAGAACTGGATTGTAACTTTAAAATTTGCTCTGTATATTTTGTCCTACTGTATATTTAACAGATTGGCATCACTGAGCCTTCTTATAGGATAATATGTACTCTATGTGTGGTTTGTATACACATGTACATGTTGTCTAAGACTTCTTGTCTGTTCAAAAATGTCAAGATGTGTAGTTTGCATTCAATTAAGGTTCAATCATGTTTATAATCTAAACAAATAAGATGAAACCATCACCTGGCTTTTGAACTTTGAAAATTCAATAAAAACCACACACCTTAAGCATGTTTTTTAAGAATTAATGTGTGTTTTAAAATAGTCCTACATCCAGGACAGCCTAGAAAAGTTTGTGTCTGATTTCCTATTTTTGCTACAAGTGAGAGAGTTAGACTTTCAAAAAAAATGTTATCATGGATTAATTCCTGACAACAGCTGTACCCACAAATCTGATAACTCTCAAAAATATAATGTATAAAAGTGGTTAATTACGCTGATGGTAAGTACGCATTTGCTGGTGTCAAACTGCGCGTAGGTATTAAATACGCGGATGCGTGATTTAATAACCACACACAAGTTTTGATTTTTTTAATATATGGGGGTATTTTATCGATAAGTAGGTTTTAAGCTTATCGCATAATGAGTGCAAATTTTCCAAAGCCTAAATAACAACTTTAACAGTACTCTGAAACATATCTGTTCAGACTCCTGGATATGTGATTTCAGAGGTCACCAAATCTTGTCATTTGATTGATATTATTGTCAAGTTGAAGTAGTAATTTAAATTGCCCATGTAGGTACAGTCTAGCAAAGTTTCATTTTTCAAAACATTTTTTTTTAGCAGTGTTATCTTCAATCTAATTATTTTTTTTCCCAAGTGAACAGTTTTGACTGCTTTGTGGCAATTTCATTATTCAATCCAATGGTGAAACTTTTATAGCGTCAAGTAATATTTCTAACCATTGCAAGAGGAAGTGAGTGGAAAAGATCAATAATCCAATTGTTTTCCTTTGTTCCGTTTGAACAGGCATCATTGAGATCCATTCATTCGTTTTATCAGATGTTTTAAGCAGATAAATGATTCTGAATAGAAGCTGCTAAGTCATTAGGAGTGCCACTTCAGGAAAAACAGAGTGTGTATTGAGAGGGCACTAGATCCACTTTAGCACTGATATGTCATTGGTTGTTTGACTTATCCAGAAAGTTTTGCCCTTGTGCAGTCTCTCTCACAAGACTCATATAGGGCTTGCTTGAATACCAAAGCGATATGAGCTACAATTTTCATGTCTGAACTTTTCATTGTTGATTGATGATTTTGTACTGTACTGTTTATGTTTATCAATTTAACAATCATGAAAAATTTATTTCATGTGGATTCATGTTAATGTATCTAAGCATGAGTTTGACTTAAAAATGACAAAAAAAAGTTTCATTGTGGGGGGAGGGGGGATCAACTTCTTTTGAGAAAGGACTATGTGCGGTTTTATGCATTTTTTGCCCCCAAAATCAAAGTTTTAGAAAGAGCTTTAAAAATAAGGTGAAATATAGTTAATTCATATTGGAAATAAAGATTTTAAAGTTTATCACCACAGTGACGTCATAACGTATAAATGACTTCATGAAGATTGCATTATTTTGATAAATTGATGTTTTGTAGCAAAATATGGGTGTTTGTCGATTGTTTTTCGACTGGGAAACATCGAGCACAGGCTTGCTCAAGTACCATTGTTTAGTATAATGTATATAACTATCTAAAGAAAAACATATGTTAAAATCGCACTTGAGCAGACCTGCGCTCTCTACTTCTGAATGCAAAATGTAGAGCAAAAATGAGAATATTTCCATTTGTTTGCAAAGGACTATATATGATAAGGGCCTAAAATGAACATCATCATTTTACTATCATTCTTTGTTTTCTTAGTACAGATATGTATGCGATGTGTTTACATAATATTCATTTTGGTTCAAGTGCCCACAATTTAGAAATACGACATTGTAAAGACAACCTTTTCCCGCCATTTTTGTTTTCAAGCAGTTTTTCCTTCCGAAAACATAGAGCGCATTCTTGAACAAATAAAATATTTTAATCAGAGATGTTTCTAGCCAAGACTAATAAGTGACAAAAAAAATTTCCTTGTTCAGAATGCGCTCTATATTTTCCATTCGTAAATAGATAAGAAAGATGTCAATTTTTGGCTGATTTTGATTGAATTATAGAAATGGCGTCACTGGGTTCTGACGTCATATACTGCCAGTGAGTGCAAATAAATCAAATAAATAGATGAAAAATATATTTTATATCAACTCTTCTAATAAAATTAGTTAACATTTTATTGTTCCCGAAACACTTAAAAAATGACGAATTATGGGGGCCAAATTTAACTCTTATCATATATAGTTCTTTGCCGGAATTAGGTCATTTAGGTAACGTCATAGATGAACAGCGAATGAGCAATGATGATTAAAATCAAGATGAAAGTTATAGGCATCCTCTATACAATGATTTGTGAAGATTTTATTCTTATACGATACTATTTAAAAGTTGGTTGAAATCGGGGGCAGATATTTGACCATACTGCACATAGTCCTTTATTGCTATTAACCAAAAAAGAAGTCACTGCTGTATTAGAACTCAGAACTTGTGTGTCAGTAGACTGGAGCTGTACTGACTACTCATCAGAAATGGACTCTGAATTTTTGTGATATAAACAGTTTGACAATTGGTTGAAATTGGCATTTTA
Organism: Magallana gigas; assembly: GCF_963853765.1. NCBI lineage: Eukaryota > Metazoa > Mollusca > Bivalvia > Ostreida > Ostreidae > Magallana > Magallana gigas. Next base: position 12,566,466 of record NC_088861.1, on the reverse strand, counting down.
ATGTGACGTACAGTCATAAGAAGTTATAGTTACATGTACAGGGTGTTGAAAACCCCTTAATTTCCAGTTATCATCACATGGAATCAATTTAAAATCTCTTTTTTTTTTGGGTATATGGAATGTACTACCATATATATATGAAGTGTTTTAATTTGTACCGTAATTAATGTTTGGTTCTTGTTTCTCTGTTACCAGGCCTTTTCTTTCAACCAGAAGTTGACAACAGTCCACTGCTCTCCTTCAGTCCACAAAACCAGGCCTCCATGAACCCCTACTTGAATAACTTGGACTTCCACATGCATGGTATTAATTAATTAATTAATTATTGCATGGACTAATTACACCTGTCAAGTGCTGAGAGTCCACATTTGTGGTCAAATTTGAGCATCTTCATGTGGCTGCAGTTTCTCCACTAATTTTGTTCATTTAATTCAAGCTATTGTAAATCCATGAATATTTTTTTTACATATTCATATCCCTAGCAAACATAAAATACATGGCTATTGCATGGACCAATCTTGCAACTAATCCATCAAACTTCAAAATTCACTCTTAAGATTGTTAAAAAAAACACTTTATATGATTGATTAATTATTCTTGGGCTTTTGCATAATTCTACAGTAAACAAGTCCCCTGTACACCTGCATTACCGGTGCATTTAAATTTCAAAATCCTCTTTCATAAAACCATCTCATCTATTCAGCATGTCTGCCTTTGCTTACAGTGTACAATACTTACTCCTACGACAAGGACCCTTACATGGAGTGTAAGAACGGAGAGGAAGTCCCAGATGGCAAGGTGTGCGTTCAGAAGATGGCCACGTTCGGGGAGGAGTGCACACACCTCAACCACTACGGATACCTACAGGGCAGGCCCTGTGTGCTGCTCACATTGAAACTGGTACAAATTTGACCCCACTCTTCTTCATGTTCTTCCGTAGAAAGTTTTTCAGATTGGGTATATTATCTACAGTAAAACATCATTATGGCCTATTAAGTAGGGCTTTGATTTTTCATTGTATGAAAAATATTCTTACTTCAGTAATATTACAAGTAAGTCAACTGCTATAATCATGAAGATTCCAAAATACATTTGTAACGTTACCCCCTCCATTAACATGATAACAAAATACATTTGTAACACCCCCTCCATTATCATGATAAGAAAATTACAGATTTAAAAAAGCAATTTTCCCCCCAAAAATTGCGTGTACACAGTAATTTTTTCTGTTTCGCATTACATGTATTAATATTCTTCACTGTAGTTCATATTTGCCATATCACACAAAGGAGTCAGTGAGTCTTGAATCTTATCGGATCTAAGCTTTTAAAAACCTCTTTTTTTCTTCCAGAGACCAGATGATGTACCAGAAAACTTTCCCAACAATTCAAAAGTTGGGAAAATGTTAAACGATACATGGTCACCATACCATATTGGGCTGACCTGTGATGGAGAGGTAAGGATTGCAACAAATACAGTTCAGCCCCCCTCCCCCCCCCCCAAAAAAAAAACTTAAGTTACTCTTGCCAAATTTTCAAATTTTATTTAGTGTACCGTTAAAGGCAGTATGCAGATATTTTATTATTTACTGTTATTGCAGTTTTTATGGTACATATTAGAAAGGAGAGAAGAAAATGTAATTTTGAATGATTTTCAGCTATAATTTAGTTAAGAAAATTTTCATATACTGGTACAGTAAAACTCGTTTAGTACGAATATGGATATAGCGATTTCTTGGATATATCGAAGGTTTTTTTTAGTCCCCAGTAAAATTCTTAACAAATCTTTGCACAATTTTATGGTTATAATGAATTCGAATATAATGATTTTATGGATATAGGGAACTGATTTTGAGTCCCGTACAGGTGAATAATAATGAAATTAAGCACCTTTATAACGAATTTTTTTACAGTTTAAAAAAGTTTGTACTACCATTTAACAAAATCGTCTGAATGAATTTATTTTCATATAATTTTTTTCAATTCACAATCCGATTATTAAATGTATCAAAGTACTGATTTTTATTTTAAGCCTCAATTAGCAAAAATTATAGTCGGTTAAGGAAAACATGTATATAATGAATTTGCCATAGATATTATTACGAATTCGTTATACAGATATAACAAATTACGGATATAATGAAGAAGTTCCATTGGTCCCTAGGACTTTGCTATAATCGAGTTTTACTGTAGTCTAAAAACAGCCACATTAGAATTCATGGTGGCCAATTTTTCGTGGTTTTTGTGGGTTGCCCTCCCCCACGAATTTACGTCCTCCACGAAAACAAGTTTTGTGAGAGTTATTAAAACTGAAAACTAACACATCCACGAAATTACATCCCCACGAATAAGCAAAAAACCAACAATCCACGAAAATTGGCCCCCACGAATTCATCCCCACGAATAAGCAAAAAACCAACAATCCACGAAAATTGGCCCCCACGAATTTAAATGATTCCACAGTATGAGGAATGCACAAAATTGGTTCATTTATTAAAAAATTGTCTCTCTTTTTTTTTTCAGACGGAGGATGACAGGAAGTACATCGGCTCAGACCAGTGGTACACCCCCGTGTTGGCCGACCACACGGTGATGAAGGAGAAACCCATACAGAACTTCCCTGGGAAGGGCTTCAATCTGACCTTCTTCCCTCAGAGAAACCCTGACAAATACATCCCCCCATCCGTCATGGTCCAGTTCAACACGCTAATGACCAATCACCCCATCAGTATCAAGTGTGTGGCCTGGGTGGCCAATCCAGAGTTCGGAGAGAACCCAGAGGAGTCAGATATTTATACCGCCAGGTTCAGGTTCTTAATAACAAAGTAGATAAGGACTAATGAAATGTTACGAGGGTTTTTTGTTTTGTTTTCTTCAACGGATAAGTGAGGATATTTGATTTCTGTGTTAAAATCTAGCATTTGTCACAATTTTAAGGGTTATTAGCCTAGTATTTAGATATTTTAGAGACGTTAAATGCTTATATGGATGTTTCTTCCAAGACAATGTTCATTAAAGATTTTATAAGAGTCCCTTTTTTTCAATGAAATTAATTTATTTTATTTAAGAGGGTAATTAAGTTTAAGAACTGTTTACAAAAAAGTCACGTGAAATCCAAGCAAAGTTAAATGATTGAAAAAACTGTAGATTATCATTGATTACCTCTTCAAATAAAGAAACAAAGTCTGTTTGATGCCTAGCCAGCAACCCATTTCCACCTATTATCTGAAACTATATTTTGAAATTTTAATTATGGTATTTAAAATGTAAACAATGAATGACACCTTGATTTTATGTATATGTAGTGTATTTATTTTAATTTCCACATTTGCACACATTTGATGAAGAAATTAGCATTGTACACATGTATATTACAAATGTCATTATTAAATGTTTTATTGGAACACGTTTGAATGTTTATCAATGCAAATCCAAAATACTTGTGCAGGAGTGATATTTTTGTATTTAATACACATACATGTATATGAACGTGTTCACTATCTATGTATAGACTTTTTGTGTTTTAGTCACTAGCTGAAAGTTGAATTGTTTCAATCAGTTAATTAAAGCAGGAATGTTTGGCTCTAAATGGAAAGTGATTCAACTTTTTAGAAAAAAAAAAAGTCTTAGAAAGATCATCTTGTTCATGGGGACAGGATTTATTGTTAAAAGAAATTTCTGAACACTATTTCAATGAGAGTATGAAGTTCTCAAATCTTAATTTATCGTCACACCAATATCAAAGAAAAATGATGAGATAGAATTACAAAATTTAAGAAGATATGGAATATCTTAATTTGTGACATACCGATACTTTGATTATCTCAAAATGGCCAATTCATACTCTTCCAGAAGTACATGTGCATATATTTCACACAGTAATGGTTTTTTTAAGTAGAGTTAAATCATGTATATTGCTTAATTTTACAAGTAAATGTACTTTTTCTAAATAACATGTATATTTCTGCATTCCTACAAATTTTTCAATTACTCTGACTTTTAATTAGTGTCAGAACAGATGAGCTTAGCATTATACATGTTCATTCATATGTGGGTTTTTTTTTTCATTGATGTCTATTAATTTCTTTTTCCACTCATATCATTCCAATTTATCTTTATAGATATATTCTATGGAAACTATTTTTGAAGAATTCTATGTATTTTTTATATTATTTGTATTTCTGTATCATAATTATAAAATATTATGTCAGAATATAAGCATATAAAAAAAGATGTATATTTAGAGCAATACATGCATACATTTTTTCATCACCATATTCTATTTTTGTCTGAGATTACATGTATAATAATTATAAAATTCTTGTAATGAATGCAGGTGCCTTTTAATATCCCATTTCAGTATTTTTACAAACAGTAAACATGTTTTTTTGCAAAAGAAAAACATTCTTTCTCTTTCTCTAAGTTTTTGAAAATATTGCACTGATTCAAAACCACATGGTCTGATTTTAGTTCTTTTTCTATTCATTGTTGTATTGCGTGAAAACATACATGTTTTACATTGTTTTGGTTGTTAAAAAAAACTGTTTTCTTTACCTTAGATACTGGTTATTATCTTAATTGGCATTTTATTTTCTTCATATCATATATTTGTATCTTTCATTTGAATCATTTGCATTTAAATTTTTTATGTGCATTCCAGAAGAACTTCAAGCATTTTTAAAGGTTGTTATAAATAGCTTTTACAATAGTTTGTTACTTGTAAAGAATTTGTACTTGTTCAATGTGGGGTATCTAATTTTTCAGAAAATATTTGGTTCGAAGTTTACATTCTGCTTATTATTGAAAAGTAACTGTTTTAATCAACAAACTTAACATTTCTTTTGCTATTTCATCTACCGGTACTTATAGTTCATGTATTTTTCGGGGGATTGGAGAGGGGGGGGGTTCAATTTGAAATTCAAGCTAGATAACCGGTACATGTATTTTGTTTTATTTTTACAATGCTATTGTAAACGAACTTTTATTTGCTGCGACTATATTTCGTGATTTACAGGGATAAATTGGTTGACAACAGGACTTATTCACAGCCTTATGACAAAAACGTGTTCGCGGCTAGATATATTTATAGCAATAAGGCACTCTCGAACCTCTCGAAAATTTCGGGCATTCAAATAAAAGTTGGTTTATTCTATTCTTTGCGGCAATGATCTGTTATTAATGTGATTTTTTTCCTTTTTATTTGTTATTCACATTTATTGTCAATAAAGTTATTAAAATTATTATTTCTTTATTGAGTATTTACCTCATAAACCCCACTTTAATATAAATACTAGCTCTTTTCAACTTGACATAATTGAGATGGTGACTGTCTCTAAGGATTCTGCCAACATTAGTTCCAATTTGACCTTACCCTAACCTCCCGGAAAGTTGTTCAATGCTCACCCTTTACTCAAAGGAACTAGTATCAGCCAGTCTGGGCTAATTGGAGAGAGAATATGCTGTGAACAAGTGATGTTGGATGAACAGATGGACTAAGTGACCACTATAGGGCCCCTGCAGAGTGGGGCCCTTATAAACTAAAATTTAAACAACCAGCTTCATGTATCTTAATCCCACTACATGTATCCTAATCTCACTACATGTATCATAATCCCACTACATGTATCATATAATCCCACTACATGTATGTAACCAGCATTGATTTCAATAGATAGCTACAATATATGTTTCATCAAGACATATAATCCTACTTGCATCAAATGAAATAAATTAACGCTTATAGTAAATACAGTGGGGCCTCAGATATCCGGACGCCAGATAACCGGACGGTTCAGTTTACGGACGATTTTATTTGGGAACAGATTTTTTGATACGTTATTTTGTCTCATTTATCCGGAATTCCGCGTTCCGGATCCGGACGGTCTGTTTATACCACAAAATACTGATTTACTACTAATTCTGCTTCATTTAACCGGACGGTAAAATATGATTATATCCTACTCAGTACAAAAGATTACCCCTGTCAATTAAGTTTCACACCTTAATTTTATACGTGCTAGATCCTCATGAGTAGCTTGTATAAACACACTGACTTCCCAAATCACTTTCATGGAAAATTGCAGACAACAGTGTATCACACACATATCACAATTGGACACAAAGAATTTAGCTAGATTCGGTTATCATTATTGTCCGGTTAATATTTCATGACAAAATAATAAAATAAAGCAGAGTTCTTTATATCTAAAAATGTTCATATCGTCAGACAACTCTAGCATGTGTTGCTATATGGAATGAAAGGCAAATAAAACCCAGTATCAACACTGGGAGCCATTGTATACAAATACATTATCATTCATGACAACAATAGACACATTTCAGATATCAGGACGCTTCACCTATCCGGACGATTGGACTTGGGAACCAAAGCGTCCGGATAACTGAGGCTCCACTGTAAAATTTTTCTGTGGAAATTATACTCACTTGTTTAATACAGTAAAAAAAAAAGATTAATTCAAGCAATTGCCTGCATTCAATTGGCACAGGTTACTGTAAACATATTATATTTAGCGTGTTCAGTATTTCGCGGATCTTGGATTTTCAATAAGTTAGCATTGATTTTAGAGTATTTGTGAATTGATTTATTTATACGTACATTATAGCATTTGGCAATGTACAATGTACTTGATTTATCCGAAGCTGCTTTCTGCCAAAAAGCTAAAAAGAATACACAGCCGTAGGAAATACATTTACAGTTTAAGCCATTGCAACTTTGATTCGTTTGTATCTCGATAAAAATAAATTTCAACTGAAGAGACGCCAGTCTGTGAATCCAAATTGAAGAGGGATACAAAGCCAAAAATAAAATTCCCATTTCAAACATAGCTCTTGGTCAACATAATAACATGTTTAATGGGGATGAATTTATCCAAGAAAAACTTCTTTTTTTATTGATTTTTAAAATTTATTAGTATAACTTCATATTAGATAATTATACATTTTAACATGGATTTCATTAATCACGTATAAAAATACATTATTTATAGATGTTGATTGAAAGTTAAACATACACAGCAAAAATAAAAATCAATTTTTACAAGAATCAGACTAATAAATCAAAAATAAAAAAATATACATGATAATTTATAATCAAGTACATATGTCACATGTACAGTATCATTGATGTAGGATATTAAATAACAAACAACTTGGCAATGCATGAAAATAAATTATATGTGAAAATGAACATGCTCAATTAAAATCCTTTCAATTAAATTAATCTCCAATACTTAAATTTCATCTATAAGTCAATATATAACTATGAACTCAATGAATGAATAATCACATTTTAAATTCATAATAGATTAGATAATTCATATCATATTAAAAGACAAAATTAATACAGGTAATGCAATTCGACATCCCTCAAAATGCAAGTACCGGTACCAGGTTATACATTTACAGGTAACACGGATGCATGCATGCATATGTACTATGCGGCACCTTTCAGGTACCATATCACATATCATTTTTTTTTTATCAATTACATGTACTGATGAAGAATACATGTAAGCTAATTAATAGCAAAGATCACCTAAATGGAAATAATAATGGTATTTGGCCTTCACATTTGATTTTCTTTTCAAATGCTTAACGACACATATTTTGTATCAAAACAGCTACAAGTATAATTAAAATTTAAAAAAAAAAAAAATACTTTGCAGGGAAAAGATAGCTTGAATTATATAGTTTTCATGATATATGATTCAAATTAAGTTTGTCAGTAAAAGCATGATAATTGATATATTATGTTGTTATCATTATCCTCAATACAAATGATGATTTTGCTGAGCACATTATTGAAATAGAAATAATGCAGATTGCTTGCTCTTCATTGGCCTAACACAGGTTTAGACCCCATTCAAATTTTAGACATTTTGGCTATGGCTTGAAACTGGTGGCAGTTATATTGCAGACACGTTTTAAGGACTTTAAAATGTATTTTATAACTTGAATGCAATATCCAAGAGACAGAATTTTCATTTTGAACATTTCAATGATTGAAAAAAAAAAAGATTAACACAGTTTTAATACATATATAATAGGTTAGACATGTTCTAAAAGATAAATCCAAAATAAGGAAAAAAAGTACTTTTTAATAAAAACAGCTGTTAACTTGATCCGCTTCACATTTTTTGTTAAAGGAATTCAAAATGAAAAGAAATATTATTTAAACAACCATAATTGTTTTAAGTGGTGACATTCTGCTATGCTTCTCTTAAGAATGCCCAAAGTAGCATTGTTAAAAAAAAAATATTGCACATAATGTCACAATATGGCACATTCAATAAACTTGTTTGGAATGTTAATTTACAAGCATATCACAGTTAGATCCCACATACAATACAAAAGTATATACAAGTAGTACTACATGTACATTGTGAAAAATCGAATATTTTGTAATTGGGCATTTATTTTCACCTATTTCATGTCACATCTTTATAACTAACAATAGTATGAGTGGCATCTCATTTTACCAGATTTAACAGTTTCAAACATCTACAGGTACACCACCCTGCATAGATTGAAAAAAAAGGAATAAAATTGCAAATTTTTGCACAACTCTTGCCTAGGTACAGGTAAATGCATCATAATATGATATAATCAATTAAGTAGATCAATTCAGTGTGGAGACAGAATTTGCTTGCCAACAATTTCAAACTGCCCTTGTAAGATATTGGACGGAACGGTGACCTTTTGGTCTGGCTGTTGACCTCCTGCGTAGAATTGGATAAAGCCTGCAAGTATCAAGAGCAGCATTACAACTTGTACATGTAAATTATCAATTCAAGTGTTAATTCATAGATTACTACCTACATTTTTGTTACTTTATATCAAGTAAATATGTCAAAGCATTATAGATTTCATTTTCACTACATTCACAGTTTGATTTACTGTAAATTCCTTATTTTAAGTGAGTACTTAATTCCACGATTCCACTGTTTTTTTTATCAAATCGCAAGAATATAAAATCGCAATCATCATTCATTTGTTGTACTTTCCTACGGCTCAAAACTGTCTGTAAAATAAAAGTGAGATTCTAAAATCTGTAAGGGTTGCCTCTCTCGATTTTACCCGGAAATTAATTTCTCGCATATAATTAGGAATCTACAGTAATACTTTTCACTACTAAATTCAAAACTACTGTGAATTCTAAATTAATTTTGACATAAAAAATCTGACATTACACTTTATATAAATTTTATAGAGTAGTATCTAAACACTCTCTGACATTCATTGTACCTTTTATTTAATAACAAGAGACTGTTACAAAAATTGTTTGAAATGCACTAAATTCTGTCACATTTATGACGTACCTGGTTCAATGACAAATCCAATGCCGTCCTTCCATATCGCCATACTCTGCGGTGTGATTGCGGTGCTTATATCCACATACTGCTGGCTCTTTATGAAGACTCGCTCGAACGCCACCAGCTGGACTCGCGGCATCCTCTCTTTGGTTGACATCCATTTTATGTAGACTTGCAGCACCTACAAAATTGAATACATATAAGAAGCTCATCTAATGAAATGAACAACTTTTTTATTCATATCAGTGCATGCATTTCAAGAATGTTTGAAAACTTTTCATGAGACTCACAACTTGAATAAAGTAATAAGCCTTCATTAAAATCTTGTTTCCTTTTTGTAAAAAGCAGTCTTCTGATTAAAAAAAATTTATTTTTTATTTTTGATCACAAAAAACTATCAACCACAAGATTGCAAGTAAATATGAGATGGGATCCAGATTTTCATTACAAGATCATCCATCAGATTATCACCTCATCTCCATCAAAGGGCCCCTCGTTGAAGACTCGGACCTGTACGACATTGGGGTCCCCAGCATTGACCTTGGGGAGGAAGTACAGCTTACTGAAGACAAACGTGGAGTAGGAAAGACCGTAGCCAAACGGGTACAGGGGGACCCCGGTGAAGTAGCGGTAGGTCTTTTTGGCCATTGAGTAGTCAGTCATCTCTGGAATCTGTTGACAAATGAATCACGTACAGTATAATTGAATTATCTTACACATGTCTAATCAACCATATATAAATGCACAATATAAAGTTTAATATACATGTATACATTGTACTACATGTTAGGAGGAGTTATCCGTACAATGAGGGTACCCTATATGCAATATTTTGCCAAAAATGACTAAGTTCAAAAGCTGGCAATTTTTTCATAAATTCTCAGAAATCAAAATTCTAGTAATATGCACACCTCTGATATCTGCAAAAGAACAACTTCCGATCTTGAAAACTGTAGGAGGAGTTATCTGTACAATGAGGGTACCCTTTTGGCAGCCGCCTGCCCACCTACCCGCCCGCCCGCCATTTTCACCATTTTAATAACCGGATTTTTCTGTTGGAAAACCCGGTTAAAAATTCAACTTCCCCCCTCCCACATTGTGACCTCACCTTACCCACGAGGATCATGATTTGATCAAATTTTAATCCACACTACCTGAGGATGCTTCCACCCTATTTTCAGCTTTTCTGGCCAAATTGATTTAGAGGATATTTATTTTAAAAATACAAACAAATTTTCGATCAAGTTTAATTTATCTCGATCCCATTGTCTTTTAATTAACTGGTTTAATGAGTAAGCAATAGATAAATAAATGATAAAGACTGACATATATAATAATCTTGTTAGTGGTTACCTGTTCAGTATACCTGTACCAGGTGTAGGGAAGCCTTCCTGCGGGGTTGAACCGCCCGTCCCTCATGATCAGCGCCTGTGTGATGGCATCCCCCGCTGACTGGGCGGGGTAGAAGCACTGGAGGATGATCAGCACACGCTCGCTTTCCTGAGCCCAGGTGATGTTGACTGGCCCCGCCGAAAACACTAGCAGGTAGACCGCCTTGTTGGCTGTATAAGACAAAATAATATTTTTATTTATTCAGCTATCTTTAGAAATGTTACTGGTTTTAATTATAATTGGATACTGTGATGTTTTTACCAGGGTTCAATGCATTACATGAAATTTCAAAACCTGAGTTTAATCTTTTGCAGGATTCCAAATACATATGTTTTATACATGTATGACATCATTATATTAGTTATAGTTCAAACTATGTTTTTTTTGGCCTATATACAAAAGAAGTAATTAATTAGTTAATATGGTTGTGCAAAAACCACAAGATTGATTACTTGTCCAGTCACAAAATATCTTTTCCAAAGTTTATTATCCTATGATTTTTTTATAGGACAAATACATGTATTTTACTCAATCTGCGTTAAGTAATGCTAAATGATGTTTTATACTTTGCGATTTTGATGATAGTTGTTTAAGTATGGTAAACATCTTTATGTCATTGTATACTCCATATCAAGTACCGCTAACAAAAAGTGCAAGCAACACTTCATGTACATGTACTAGTTGATAACACAAGTACATGTAATGATGAACTGTTGCTATGGAGACATGACTTACTCATTGATACAACATCCTGGAGAAGCTGCATCTGTTTCCCTGGTAACATCATGTCCTTACGGTCCACATTTTCACTCTCCAAGTCTTTGCCTGCAATAAACAACAACAACAAAAACTGAACAGTTACAGCTGGTAAGTATAAAGAGGGGTTGATTTTCTCACATGTATAATTTTGTTATAGAACATATTTCTTTTTTTTGCAAGAATTTACATGTATATTGGTTTTAACATTTAATTTATTATCTATTTGTAAGAAATAATTAAAAAAAAAAACTAACGATAATATAAACACGTTAGCTTCACAAGAATTTTAGATTGACCAGTTAAAAGTCTCAAGAAATGCATTTAGTCTGACTCAAAATATTTTGACTTAATATTTCAAATTCTGCGAAGGGTGCTTCTCACAATTTTACATGAATTCCTTACGTTTAAATAGAAATCTATAGAATACCTGCTTTCTTCTATTGAAAAAAAATATGTTTACTTGACAGAGATGATAAGACACCACTTTTACCTTGGACAATGTGTTCATATACACGTGACTCAGCAAACTGTTTATGTGCATGCTTTAGACTGGTTCTCTCTTACCTGTGCCCAAACACACGACCACTAAGTCAGCTCCTACGAGGGCCGTTTTTACGTCGTCCTGTGAGTAATTCAAACACCTGGTGCCATCTACGCAACCTGCTGCATAGTTCATTGAGAAGTTCAGTTCAGTGAGGCCCTTTAGGGGGGTCTTCACAAACCTGGGGTCCGTTGTGGGGGAATAATCCCCAAACAGTTGGTCTGTGTTGTTTGCCATTGGACCAATAACCTATCAGAAAAAATATTAATGTACAATAAAGTATAAAAATCTACTTGCATATTCTGTTTCAGAGTTTTTTAGCCAATGAGGGCTTCCCTAAATACATAATTTCCCCCCAATACATGCACTAGACTATACGTGATCATGAATTACATGTAGAATACATATGGGATAAAGATACATGTACATGTACTGGTACCTAATATTTACAATATACAATATATTACTGTTGTCATAACCATTTCCAAAAATAATAACACTCTTAAAGCACATACAAATGTTTCAGATTATTTTACTCACCTTATAAAACATAAAAAACGAATAACTAAATATGTAACATGCTACATGTATTACCTCCACTCCCCTCCCATTGCCTCAATCGAAAGTTGAATGGTGTATAACAGAACATATACCTTACATAAAATATTGAAACACAATGTCTTGTTAAAATGCAACTTAATAGTTAACTGAATTATACTATATGTTGCAAACAAAGTTAAAAATGTTGGTTACGTGGACAGACATATGATTGATAAACATTAATTTAATACACTTGATTCATTCTAATAATTGCTTGCAGTACCTGTCCAGTGTTAAATATTCTTCAAATACAAACCGACATTCTCTCCGTGGGAAATCCACCAATCAGATGTCTTCTACTAAACTTTGATGGCCGCTTCAAAAGGACAAGAGACTTGGCTGCTGCTGTGAGAGAAAGGTTTCTGTGCTCTTCACTTTGGATAACGGACAGATTAACAGATGAATAGGGATTCATCTCTGGAGGATCAAATTCTCCCAACCTCATTCTGGTATAAAATAAGGGTTTAACCCGGTTACGCACGACTGATTCCTCAAGTTTTCCACTCTTTACAGCATCACCTTTAAAAAAAAAACTTCAGTGATTCAAGAGATTTAAACATTGTTCTATGGAAGTAAAAATCTACATGAATGTCTTTTTAAAAATTTCCTAATTTTTTGTCAATTTCATTTTCTGTAGGATTTTTCTTAAATGCCATGGAGCATTTCCCTTCTTTGTAAGAAGCAAAGCTATCTTGACTAAAGGATAAAGAGTATAAATGACAAATTAATAACTTAAACTAAGCTACATGTAAATTGTTTTTTCAGATTTCTTGTTCATCATGCAGATAAATAAACTTTAGAGAAACTTAACATACACCTTAGCATTAACTTAAAATACCAACATAAACTATTTCAAGTTATCGAACTTCCATGAACATTTGATTTCATGGCTGGGCTCTGCTATGAAATCCACCTACAGGTAAATTATTGCTCAAAGAGTATAATGATGAAAAAGCAGTGTGTGTATTTAAAACGCCAGGTTTCATCAAAATTTGTTGAACACCAAACAAAGTTTTTCTTGAATTTCAAACAAAATCAAAAGCTCCTTGTCATAAGATATAAGATATCAATGCCTTCATATGACATTGTTATGACAATTGTCCACCAATTTATGTATCCTAAAATCTGTGAATTTTACCAAATTCACAAAAATGGATGCCAAGGAACATTGACAAAACCACAGTGTGTGTACTTAAAATACCAATTTTCCTCCGCAATGAAATCCACTTTTAAATTGATGCCCAATGAATAATTATGAAACCAATATGTCTGTGTAATTGAATTACCAATTTTCATGAACACGGGCTCGGTCAGGTTTCCTGACAGCTCCAGGTTACAGCCGGCATTGACGGACCCTGCCGCTGCATCCTCCGAGTTGTTGTAGTAGTGGTGGAAGCTGATCTGGTTCTCTATGGCCCCCTCGTCACTGACCACGTAACCGGTGAAGTTCCACTCCCCCCTCAATATGTCCATCATTAGGAGCTCATTGCTGCAGGCCGGTACTCCATTTATACTTAATTAAAAAAAACCACAATGGAGATCTTGCAACATTTGTGTTATGGCTGTTAATTGATTCATAACATTTCATTTGATCTTAAATCAACATCTGATTCACGAAGCACAACCCCCCCCCCCCCCCCCCCCCTCTCTCTCTCTCTCTTTCTCTCTGCCCAGCAACACTGAATGATAACTGTCCACGCCACTTCTCATCTGAATAGCCGAGTGGATAAATTGCCCTTTGGCAGATGGCATGATTATCTGAATGTAGTGTATTGTTTTCTATGCATTTTTAACCCCTCTCAACTTTATGAAAACTGATGTTTATATAAGTTTTTTTTTCCACAGAGAATTCATTAAGACATAAACAGATTCAACATGTGTAAGACATGTGTAACATGTACCGTTGGAATAGAACAGACCTGTTGTAGCTACACATGAGACTGTACGCCCCTGCTTGGACACATTTCTGGAATGCTGGTAGAAAAGTCAGCCTCAAATCTCTCATGGACACCTGGAGGGCAAATAAAGGGAAAATTCATATTCACTGGTATAAACTTTATAATCAACACAATCTGACCTTAAGTTTGTATTCTCTAATAATGCAGACTTTACTGCATATACATGTACTAGTACTTCAATCTATGTTAATGAAACTTTAGAACTGAGCATTTCCTTTTATCTTCTTTGGTTATTTAAACTCTGTGATGTCATCTTTTATGTCAAAAAATATGCAGATAATCCATAAAAATACCACCTTACTTTATATCTTTATATAATAACCCAATTAACTTTACGTAGTAGAAGTAGTTTATTGGCATACACATTACATACATTGCCATATAGACAACAACAGTATTACAATGAGTTTTTTATTATCAAATAATGATCTAATTTTTTTTAAATACCTTTGACAAACTCTTTAGACTTAGTATTAAATATGTACCATTAAAATATCTTTTAAATTAAAAAAAACAAAACACACATATACACACAAACAAACCACTGATTTACCTTGGCATCAAATCCCATTCTGGACTCAGGGATATCCTCTGGGCCGCCATGGGCATCGAAGTGTTTACACCCGGCGTTGGCCTGTATGTATCTGTCGTGGTCCCCCTGCAGTCCCTGAACAAAGTAGCTGGCATAGGTCCCAGACAGGTAGGGGTCTTCCCCATAGGTTTCCTAGAAGGAGGAGGAAATATTAGTACATACATTTAGATATTGAGGGTTTCATTTCAAAGTTAAAATATTTCTTCCTGTGGATGGCAATTAGCAAATACCAAATTATTGGTATATTCAGATACAAATTTACTGTAAAAGTGTTTATTTATGCTGGTGGTTTTCTGCAGTCAAACAATATGTGGCATATATTAAAATATGTGGCTGCTTGAGCTACCTCTCTAAAGTTTTTAATTTTTTTTACTATATGCCCATGGGTATTTTTGTCAATTTTAAGCTTACTGTGTAACTAGTGTAAATTTCCCACATGCATAAATTAACACTTTTACAGTAATACAAACTTGTGTGTGTTCTTTCATCATGCATTGCAAAAAAATCAATAAAGAGATTATACTCCACTTTATAATTAAAAAAACCAACCAAGATGGTTAGTATGCCCCGTAAGTAAAACAACATGGTATCACCTGATTTCTGCCCCAGAGTGGGTGTCTCATGATGTTGACAACAGGGCTAAAACAGCTGAGTCCTGTGTGGTCTGTGAAGATCCCTCGCTTCACAAAATCATTGTGCTTGGCTCTGACTTCTGTGGCAGCAGCTTTGGAGACATTGAAGATCAGATCTTTACTGTCAAAGGAGAGGAAACACTGTAATTTTTAAAGTGGACTGGCACAATAGCTTGCATGTTTCCAATTTTCAATAATTTTACACAACTATGAGGGCAAACTTTCTAATTTTGTTTTCATTTTCAAACTTTACTTCAACTGAATTATATAACAAAACAAAGAATTAGATTACATGCAATCTGTACCTACCAGATTTGCGCTCATGCATCATAGTCTGACATATTGCCATTGAATTAACTTATAAGCCTAGGAGATTGTAATGTAATTACATCTAAAATGATGTGGCTTCAGAGCATACTGTACATCATGCCATTCAGCATAATAATGTTCAGTTACTGTATATTCCTATTTAAATGCGAGGAATTAATATCCGCGTAAAATCACGAAAAGCCTGTCTTGCGAAGTTTAAAGTCTCGCTTTTAATTTTTCGACATATATAAACTACATGAAACTATGATAAAATTTCGGCATTCGCAATTTTATGTTCTCGGGATTTGATGGAAATCCGTTGAATTGCGGAATTAAGTAATCGCGTAAAATTTCGGCATTCGCAATTTTATGTTCTCGGGATTTGATGGAAATCCGTTGAATCGCGGAATTAAGTAATTAAGTAATCGCGTAAAATAAGGATTTCAGTTAGCATTTAGACTTGACAAATTTAATGCCAGAGCTTTATCTAGTGCATGGCAACACAACACCCAAAATAGCAACTCTTTATTTTATACTTCTGCTGCAAACTATACCTAAATGCTGCTGCAAGTCCAATCGCCTGGGGGAACGATGTGGCATTCCCTGCTTCCACGTCTCCTCTCAAGCATTCCGTATTCCACTGGTAAGGCCCTATGCCTAGGTTCTCGATAGCAGGCGCAGGTCCCCCATTCAATCCGGCACCTCCACGCGCGAGTTGCTGCACAATCTGATCTAGAGTCAACCTCCCAACCAAATCATCAACCCTCTCGGACCACGACAAGGAAACATTTTGGAATGGAAAATTAGAGCTGGCCAACGGTGTCAACGCGAATAAATAGATGCATACGACACACACTTTATCTGTTAACATGTTCGTAACAGGTACATGTATGATCTGAAAACAATAAATAGATTACAATAGCAACAAAGTTATGTTGAAAAGGTGAAATTTAGGAAAAAGCCGCACGTGACAACAGGATGTCGGTTTTAGACAGTAAACGTAAAATTTAACGGAATGAATGCTTTTCGCCGGGATGGAGATGAAATTAAATGTTAATATCTTTTAACTTATCACAATATTCTATAATTATTTGAACATTTTATATATCATTGGAGCTATGAAATTCAAAAAATAAATATGTTTTATTTTTCAATCCAGAATATACATCGGAACAAACCGTGTTACGCTATCATTTCGGTTTTTATGCCTTTCGCCTCCTTCAGGTCTCCATCATAGTCTCGTTCAGGTGAAAAAGTCCACTAACCATTGTCCTCGTCGTCTCCGTTCAACTGTCCAGACTCCAACAGAAGGTATTTTAATGGGTAATATGATGTACAACAATGAATGTCTATATTCACATGGAAGGACAGTGGCGTAGCTACCTTTTAATTTAGTGTATTCATAAAAGGTCGGGGGTCTGGGGTCGGGTCCAGGGCAGAGCCCTGCTGGGGGCCCAGGGGGCGGAGCCCCTGGAAGCCCCTGGATTTTATGTTATTTGAATGACAAAACAGCCTTAAAATATGACATTTTTTAAGTATTTAATTCCAATAAATATGAACAAAAGTTGCTGAATTCCGAGACAAACATTATTTACCTGGTACTCTTCGAATATTTTCTTTCAAATTTCAAGACCCCCGATGCTCTTGGAGTTTAGGTTTTAGCTTTCAAATTTACAGGCTTTTGATGATGAGATATTGTCTCAAAATGTTACAATTTTACATACCTTCTGTGTAACAGTTTGGGCACCAACCCCTGTTTGGTGGTTGGAGTCCCATTTGGTGGTTAAATGCCTAAACGGTATACCTATTTTACCTACCAAATGGGACTCATTTTTCGTTCAACTCGGATTACGTTTTTCTGGAGGAAAGGCGCATCATGTTTATTACCGGGGCAAGTACTCTAACATGTTAGCTTCATAATTAAACATTGTTTAAAAAATTCTATGTGTCGATTTTTCCGCACGTGTGTTTAAAAAAAGGCCGAGATGAAATGCTCCCCGGAAGTCGCGTATAAACATAGTGTTTACACAGTCTTCTAATAGATCGATTTTAATCAAAGTACGACATGGCCTCATTCTTTGAACTCTTTACTTTTGATTTCTATCATCTGAGCAAATGGAAAACAATTCCAGCCAAAATTTTAATCACCCGACCGCCGACTTTAAATTACATGTAAGTATAGACTGACAGAATATAATTACGGACAAACACTCAAAACTTGATGTGTTTTCAGATTTTAGTATGAATATTTAAACTTGAAAGGAGTTAAAAGTTGTTCATCTCATTTTAATAAGTTTAACGAACTTCCAATTAATTTTAATTTAAATTATGGAATGACGGTATTTTCCGGAATCGTAGTAATTGCATGGTTTACGATAAGAACTGAATACTAAATATGCAGATTATAATTCAGTGAGTCTCAATACGATTTGTTTACGTGCAAACAATAGGAAACTCAAATCATAAGACCTATGCTTTGCAAAATTTTGTGTATTCATTTGCGTTTTTGCGTAAAGGGCGCTACGCCACTGAAGGAAAAATGTACAGTACACTAACGTTATCCTTCCAAAGGCAAACTATGAAGGAAAAATAATATTTTCATTTCTTTGAGGAAAATTTGTTTGAAAATTTTGGCTAAAATAAACAAAGTACTCATTTAACAGGAAGCTGACATCCGATTGGTACAAAAATATATCCCACGATATGGCATGCCTTAACAAACACTGTGTAACAATTTCAAGCATCTGCGATAAATAGCTGCTGAGAAATCTTTGACGAAAGTTTGTTTGAAAATTTTGGCTAAGAATAAACAAAGTCATTATTTAACAGGAAGTTGACGTCCCATTGATACAAAAATATATCCCACAATATGGCATGCATAAACAAATAGTGTGTTAAAATTTCAAGCATCTGCAATAAACAGTTGCTGAAAATTCTTTGACTAAAATTTGTTGGACAATTTTTGTTAAAAATAAACAAAGTCGTCATTTAACAGGAAGTTGACGTCCGATTGGTACAAAAATATATCCAACGATATAGCTGCCTATACAAATACTGTGTAAAAATTTCAAGCGTCTGCGATAAACAGTTGCTGAGAATTCTTTGACAAAAATTTGTTTGACAATTTTTGTTAAAAATAAACAAAGTCGTCATTTAACAGGAAGTTGACGTCCGATTGGTACAAAAATACATCCCACGATAAACAGTTGCTGAGAATTCTTTGACCAAAATTTGTTTGACAATTTTTGTTAAAAATAAACAAAGTCGTCATTTAACAGTAAGTTGACGTCCGATTGGTACAAAAATACATCCCACGATATGGCATGCCTTAACAAACACTGTGTAAAATTTTAAGCATCTGCGATGAATAGCTGCTGAAAAATCTTTGACGAAAATTTGTTTGAAAATTTTGGCTAAAAATAAACAAAGTCCTTATTTAACAGGAAGTTGAAGTCTGATTGATACAAAAATATATCCCACAATATGGCATGCCTAAACAAATAGTGTGTTAAAATTTCAAGCATCTGCGATAAACAGTTGCTGAGAATTCTTTGACAAAAATTTGTTTGACAATTTTTGTTAAAAATAAACAAAGTCGTCATTTAACAGGAAGTTGACGTCCGATTGGTACAAAAATATATCCCACGATATAGCTGCCTATTTAAATACTGTGTAAAAATTTCAAGCATCTGCGATAAACAGTTGCTGAGAATTCTTTGTTGACGTCCGATTGGTACAAAAATACATCCCACGTTAAAGCAGGCCTATACAAATACTGTGTAAAAATTTCAAGCATCTGCGATAAATAGTTGCTGAGAAATCTTTGACGGAAATTTGTTTGAAAATTTTGGCTAAAAATAAACAAAGTACTCATTAAACAGGAAGTTGACGTCAGATTGGTACAAAAATACACCCCACGATATATAGCATGCCTGTACAAATACTGTGTAAAAATTTCAAGCATCTGCGATAAACAGTTGCTGAGAAATCTTTGACGGAAATTTGTTTGAAAATTTTGGCTAAAAATAAACAAAGTCGTCATCTAACAGGAAGTTGACGTCCGATTGGTACAAAAATATATCCAACGATATGGCATGCCTCAACAAACACTGTAAAAATTTCAAGCATCTGCGATAAATAGTTGCTGAGATGAATGCGACAGAAATTTTTGTTACGGACGGACAGACAGACACACAAGGGAACGGGGGTATATAAAAAAAATTCAGACCTACTGACCCTACTTTTTTTTCAGCAAGAAACAGTTAACAAACATTTTTTTTTCTTTGGCCTTACAGTAATCTTACATTATTTGGCATGCATATTTTCTTTCCATATTTACTGATCACATTGGCCGTGTTGGAGGTTATAGTTATAATAAAGAGCAATGAACTGTTAATTTTTAACACACGTTACTGGGATACAAATTACTTTAATTTATATTGTTTCATTTCAGCACTTTCCAAATATGCCAACAATTCCAGACGATCTGAAGAACTTGGTTTGTATAAATTAAAAAATCTTGATAGTGCCAAGTTGTCAATCCATTATCATATACCCCTCACCACCTTGAATTTTTAACAAAGTGTCATCTTATTTTTTCATTATCAATATTAGGATTAGCTATATTACTAAGATAAAATGTGAATATCTTTATATATAGATAAATGCACTACTTTATATTGTTATGGTTAACAGGATATATCCTGCGAAAACATCTTTGTGAAAACTTTCAAAAACTTTGAAAAAGCTACTAGGAGAGACACTGTGGATTGTTGTTTTGATGATGATAATTATGAAAAGGACAAGATACCAACAGCTGAAATAGACAATGGTAAGTTGTTACTCCAAATACTATCTAATGCTGCAGTGACAGAATGTTAATATTGTTTGAGAAAAAATGAATTTCTTTCTATTTCTCTATCATGGCTCCAGTTATCATGGTTGTAATATAAACTAAGTACTAATTCAAGTACATGTTTTGCTCACCGATGCAGAGCTGAGTATTACAAAAGTGAAAAAATTATTACAATGCATGTTCTGTAAATTGTACCATAGTTTGGCCTGCTTTCTTTTGTTAAAAGTATGAGATATTATCTGCATTTCTGAAGACAAATTCAACAAGTTGGTCCACAATTATATTTATTCAGAACCTAATCATTTGCTAATGTGGGTTTCGGTCAATAAAAAAGGCATTTTGTTTTCATAATCAAATACTATTCTATGAATACTCTTGTAGATCCAGAAGATCCAAGTCATGAGGATAATGATAAAACAGTTGATGTCACCGAAGTAATTAAGATCATTAGAGAGAAGAAAACAAGACCAAGTATGTTATTTTAATTGGTTAGCAACAATTTTTTAGAGTGATTTTAGTATTTAGAAATAAAACACATGAGTCAATAATAATACAAAAAAATGGGTAAATTTTATACCAATTGAAACTGACAAGGCATTTGAATATTATATTTTCTTTACAGAGCTTGAGCTTCCTAATGACCATGACAGAAAAGGACCAAGTATGATATAGAAATAACAATTTCTACTTGACGAATAAAATTTAGATTAGATGATGACCATAGTTATTAACACCTTAAAGTTTATATAAACTTTTTATGATAAGGTTATGTAACCAGCTTTTGAACCCACAGGAATTCCACTCAATCTCACTGAATGCATGTCTTAAAAATATCTTCTATGCATGGTTTTGTTAAAATTTGTTCATTCATGGAATTTTCATTTTTCTCTGTATGTTTAATACCCCATTCATGAAACAAAAATTTGCCCTAAACTGGTAAAGCGTTTTGATTTTTATACCCCCCAGAAATGAAGTTTGGGGGGTATATAGGAAGCGCCTTGTCCGTCTGTCCATCCATCTGTGTGCAAATTCGTGTCTGGTCCATATCTTTCTTTTAAGAAGCATTGGAAGTTTTTACTTCACACAAGGATTACTTATGTCCTAAGATTGTGTCGTGACCTTGATCCAAGGTCAAACTTGCAAGGTCAAGGTCACTGGCAGAAAAAGTGCAAAATTTGTGTCTGGTCTGTATCTTTTTTTATGGATAAACATTGGAAGTTCTTAATTCACTTAAAGATTGCTTATGACCTAAGGGTGTGTCATGACCCTGACCCAAGGTCAATTGAGGAAGTTCAAGGTCAGTGTTTAAAAGATGCTTAATTCCTGTCTGTATCATGTCTTGTATTAATGGAAATAATTAGAAGCTTGCTTGTCTCAGGCCACATAAAATTACTTTTTAGATTCTCATCCCCATCTCTCTGGAAATGACCTGCCCCGATGTATTTTTTTATTTTTTTTTTTGGAAAAAAAAAATAAGGGTGGGAAAAAAAAATTTGGAAAAAAATCGGGCTCAGTATGCCAATAATTCAAAATGTTTATGTTAAATGGCTGCTTGACATGTGGATTTTCGTTTGATTTAAATCATGTTTGTTAACATAAGGATGCAAATGTCCTCATGCATTAACAGTTAACTTAAAATAAAATGGAATTAAAGGATAGAAATTGGTTTGTGTACTCATATTAGCATTAGCAGTTTTAAAAAATAGAGCAGTTGTTATTTATAGAAAATGGACGGTGAAATAGATTCATCCAATATTTTCTATAATTTTAGCAAAAATACATATGTTATAATTTTTTTCTTAGCAGGGGGTATCAATTGTGAGCTTGCTCACAGTACCTCTAGTTTCTGTAAAACATCAAATTCTCTTTCTGTAGAGCTTCATAATAACAATGAAAGTAACAAGTTTATGGAGAAAATCCCATCGAAAATGGATGTTGGTGTCAAAGGAAAAATGGGTATGTTATTAAATCACATGTACAGTATAAGAATAAAAAAAAACATACTGTGAATTCCTTATTTTACGCGTATATTTAATCCTGAGATTCCATAGTTTGTTTCAAATGGCGAGAACATTAAATCGCGATCACCAACTTTTTTGTTATTATTTCCTTAGACCTATAGTTTAAAACTGTCTGAAAAATAAAAGCGAGCTTTTAAAATCCGCAAGGATTGCTTCTCACGAATTTACACAGAACTTAATTCCTGGCATTTAATGAGGAATCTACAGTATTTCAATACAACATGTTTGGTTTTTTTTTTCATATAACCATAATCATATTACACATGTATGAGGAAAACTTCTTGTTTTTATAAGCAAATATAAAATGCTGTCTTCATTTAATAGATACCCATAACGACGTACACCTTAGCTTTGATGAAATTGAAAATAATGAACAGATGGATGTCAACTCCCCGTTAAAAAAATCAAGACCACGTATGTAATAAGTCTAACTATTTAAAGATGAAACAATAAGAATAATCAAACTGAAATAAAAATTCTTTTATTCCAAAAGAAATTAAATATGAATATCGTACATGTATATACTATCACTGTAAGACCTCTCAATGACCACAACTATTTACCATTGAAAATGATTGGAACCGTCCAAGAGATACTTGGTATGCTATCATCAGAATTGAAGAACCTTTTGTTGACTTGAATTTATTTATTAACCGGGTTTTCAAAATTAAAAAAATTTGGTCATTGAAATGGTGAAAATGGCAGGCAGATCAATTGTATATATATTAGGGATGTTCTTATTACTAGGAATTGGATTTGTGATAAAATACTAGCTGTTGAATTTGTCATTTTTCACATATTTTGCATATAGGTTACATACCGTAATTGTATAGATAACTCCTACTGTTTTCAAGATAGGAAATAGTTGTTTTGCAGATCAATTGTACATATATCAGAGATGTGTTAATTACTTGGATTTCGATTTGACAGCTTTTCTCTTGTTTTTTCATTATTTTAGTCAAAAGTTATGTATCAGATATAATTGTAATACATGTACTCATACTGAAAACCTGTTTTTATTAATTTTGATGAATTTCTTATTCTTTCAGGTTCAACACTGTACCTTGTAACAAAATTGATACTGCTTTTTGTCATACCGGCAGTTCTCATTTACATGATTTGTGCTAGTGCCAGAGGAATTGAACCAGGGGATCTCCAACCCAGACAGCTTAAACCGGTAAATACAAACTCATAATTAGTGTGTTACGTTAAGGGTATGCAGTAACTTGTTTCTAGGTATAAATTCAAGGTCATATCAGAGTTATAAATAAAATTCTTATCCGAACCATATCTTCTCTCCCTTTGGTCCAATCTAGTTCATACTTTACTCACAGAGTGTCTATGGTCAAAGGATGTGCATTGACCTTGAATGAAGTTTCTAGGTCAAGGTCATATCAGAGCATGCAAATATCCTTTCTTCATAGCATATATACTTTCCACTTAGCCCTGATAGGCTAATACTTCACATAAACAGAGCTTATGAATAATGGGTGTGAAGTGACCATGAACCATGTTCCTAGATCTAAATTTAAGGCCATAGCAGAATGATATGAAAAATCTTTGTCCGAAGCATATCTTCTCTACCCTTGGTCTAATTTAGCTCATACTTCTCTCAAAGTGTGTTTATGGTCATAGGGTGTGCATTGACCTTGAATGAAGTTTCTAGGTCAAGGTCATATCGGACCATGCAAATATTCTTTTTTCAGAGCATATATACTTTCCACTTAGCCCTAATTGGCTAATGCTTCACATAAACAGAGCTTTTGAATAATGTGTGTATTGTGACTTTGAACCGATTTTCAAGATTAAATGTGAAGATCATAGCCGAATTATATGAAAAATCCTTGTTTTTAGCATATTTTCTCTCCCTTTGCTCCAATCTGGCTCGAATTTCACCCACATGGTGCCTTTGATCAAAGAGTATGCAGTGACCATGAATGATGTTTGTAGATCAAGTGTCAAAGTCATATAAGATTAAACAAAGATCCTTTTTTAAGAGCATATATATACTTTCCACTCATGCCAGCTGGAAAATTTCAAAGTTATAGATCAAGGTCAGTGCAAAATCTCTGAAATTCTTTTCCTCCTATTATCCACTATTTAAGTGGGGCTCTTTGAGATGCTCACTATCTCAATGTTGTCTAGTTCTATTTATGTAGAGATTCTGTGTAGGGCACACCCAAATATTGTTTGTTCTGTCTGCCATAGAAATACCTTCTCCAGAGAAGAGGGCATATTTCTTTGCTATAATGTTCTTTGATATGTCTGATGCTGGCTATTCAAGCCCCCTTAAATGAAGTTTAGAATAAAAATGTAACGCTGATAACCTATAGTAATGCGAGCTTGAAATCAATTGTTGTATACCCATATTCAGTGTCAAAAAGGTGCTTGTGATTTAGACAGAAGGTGGGTTTCTGCTAATGTTTTGAAATGAGTAATGAGCTACATTGGTATTTGTTGTGTAGGGAAAAGGAGGGGGCTACAATCAGTTCCTGGAGGGACAGGACAGTGAGGACTCACAGCAGACAGGCATTCACCGCCCAAATAGATACCCCACTCCCACGGGCACCGAGAACGAAAACAGCGGACAAGGTCAGTTAGTTGTCAATTATAACATGAGAAGGCATAATAAAAAGTAGATATTTTATTATCTTAATTGTTGTTTGATTTTACATAAAATTAGATTTAGGTACATTGCATTGTATAATTCATGTATAGGGAATACCATGTACTATGAAATCAATTGCCCTTCTACAAAGATATGTTCAGGTTCGAATGGGATGATGTCTATATGAATAATAATCTGTGCTGAAGATGCTCTACTCGGTAGCCAGATCAGGAATTATTCAAACTGATATTTTTCTAGGTACTAGAATTGTATGATGTGTTTTTTCAAACACCAGATTACCAACAAATCTTTCATTTCTTTTTAACAGATGTTGCCAAAAGGAAAACCCTGGATGTATTAATCAAGAAAGACTTGCAAAAAAAGGAGAGAGAAAAGCAAAAGAATATGGAAAGAGAGCAGATGGAACAAGAGAAGAAGGAAGCAGAAAAACATCGAGAAGAGACCAAGAAAGAAGCAAAGAATGACAAGACAAATGATGGAAAGCCTCACGTTCCAAAGAAGAGTCGATTTGTAAGTTGACAAGGTGTATCTAACTTTATCTTCAGTTGAAAAAATACTGAAGCAGTGATCCTATAAGTTTTTGGTGAAATCATTTTGTCACTGGTTCAGATCTCATAGGGGCTACTGTATATGTTTATCAATGTGTAGTATTTTGGGAGAAAAGCTTAGTCCAAATAAATGAACGTCATTTAATTTTGTGGTTTATATACAATAGTAAAGGTCCATATACAGAAGTAAAATGATCTGCACATAGCCCTTACATTTTCAGTTTTTTTCCACATTAGTTTTAAAGTAATTCTCGATTCTAATTAAAAATATATATGTAACAGGATTGTAAACATTAAGCAAGATAATTTTCCACTTCTAAATTTTAGTAGTACTGTATACTGGGAAATATTCGCCCCTGTTTTATTTTCGCCCCTTTTGCCCTCGTTTTCAAAGGGCGAATTTAAGACTTGGCAAATTCTATATTGCAATTAATATCTTTGTTAACACAACTGCATATGGGCGAATTCAAGACAGGGCGAAATCGTTTGCAATTGTTAAAGGGCGAAAATAACCCTGTATACAGTATATTTAAAAATAAAATGACAAATGTATCTGTGTAATTTTTGTATTTTAATTGTTGTTATATTTATTAAAGGATACAGATGATGAAGAGGATGAAAGTTCATTACCTCCAACTCCTGTCAAGGGGAGGTCAATGTTTAAAAAACGGGTGAAAAGGAGAAGCCCTTCTCCACAGAAGTTAAAATCGGAGGAGAAAAAGCAGATGGACATTGTGAGTATCTCAAAATGGTAATTTTTGGTTCAAATATATCATGTTTTTACCTGAGACGAAGTTCGGAGAGCTAATGCTACCCAAATTTACCGAATATAATAAATACATGTACTTTTTTCTAGGAATTTCCTTATCAGAAAGGGGTCCGTATTATACACCCAAATAGAATTTTGACACTTTTTTCAACAGATAAAACATTGGCTATTGTAATTTAGTACAAAGCCTTTTTAAGGAAACGATACTTTTGTTTGTTTACCACATTTTTTAAACAGGTGAATTCATTTGGTTGATTCAGCAGAAAATGTTTTGCTCTCAATAGGTCGATAGATAAATTGTATTAAAATGACCATTCAAAATTTATATAAACTGTTTATTCAGCAATCCGAGCTGTGCATTCACCATCTCTGTGTACGCTGCCATTATAACTGTTATTAATAGATCTGTGCAATAAATCCTGATTCCTGGCCTGATTGAGTTAGCTTACCATGTGTTTTTCATTACAATGTATTGATAAGCGTTTTAAGACAAATGATTAATGATGAACTACTATTAATAAAAATTAAACAACTTTAATCTTTTATATTATATAATTATATATATATTTATATCTTTAAAGATTTTCTTCTTCCATATTTTTATATTTACATTCAGTGTATATTTCCTCTTATGCTTGCATTGGAAATCTACAACATTCAATTTTCTTTGAATACACTTTGCTAATTCATGCGCCTTGAGCACAAATATAATATCTTCACGTGTTTTTAGTATATTTATTTTTGTAAGATTAAATAAAACTTTCAATCTTACATAACCAATTTGATATGTACTTTTGAAAAACAATCGTTAATTTATATCTACTGCTTAATAATAAATATTTTTCTCCACAAAGTTTCTGGCACTATATATCTTGTCGCAGAAGCTAACTAAATAACATGTTAATATGGCTGCTCCATGTATGTTTCATATTCCTGACTAAGAACGCAAATAGTGGCTTTATAGCGGCGATACACAATATTTCAAATAGACATTTAACTCGCCGCTGGTCACGGTAAGATTATTCTTTCTATATCTACATGTACTTATCACATTTTTACAGTCATGTTTAGGAGAATCAGCTCCTGTGTATGAATCATCTGGACCATTTTATGATGTTAATAAATGTGAACAAGAACGGAAAATACTGGAGTGCACTGACAATTCAAAAGTCAAAGCTTGCATTCGGGATAATGATGAAAAATCACTGTTGGCTGTCTGCACTATAAATATCTGTCTTTATGGTAAGTATGTAGATGTCCTATTACACTCTTCCTTAAATTATGATAGGAATGTTAGTTTCTTATTAAACATGTTAAACATGTATGTAATTTTTACAAATTTTCACATGATTGTAGCATTACATTGTAAAACATATTATAGTAACAAAACTGCTATGTGATGACTAAATTAAATGTATCTTGATGTATCCAAGATAATTTGATAAGTTGGATGAAATGCTTAATTTTCACGACATGCTTGTGTAGAAAATATTTTAAAATGATGGAGGCATTGATTTAGTAGTTGTAGTGTTTTGAATTATTATTTTGCGACAAGAAAGATCTTGAAAACCCATAGCAAAAATTGGTTCACTGAATGTGAGTACATGTAGGTGTGTATGTGATGAATTTGTAAAATTATCAAATCAAATAAAGTCATTTGATTAGTGTACATTATATGCAACAGAGTTAAAATGGATTCTTTATATAATTCTACTGTCTACAACACATATTATGTTAAAACAGATCAAGCATGTCCAAAGGTGACCAGAGATCTCAACAATGCTTCAGTTGTTGATAGCCAATATAACCAATGTCAAAGTTGCAAAAATAGAGAAAGTTTACAGAGCAGACTAAATGGTAAGCACAAGAGTTACAGTACAGCTCACAAGTATCCCAACAAAAACACTGGCCACCATGTTTAAAAGTGCACACCATGCTGAGTGTGGAAGTGTCGATGCCTTTATAATTTGATCTACTGTTCTCTTTGAGGGCCTCAGAACAAGAAAAAACACAGCTAGTGTTTGCAATACAACACAGACAGTTTATACCATAGAGTAGAGCACAATCTTTACCTGTTAAAAATGGAAGATTCAATAGTAATTAAAAAATTTAGATATTTATTATTTTATTAACATAAGAAAAACCAAGTAAAAAAAAAACAAAAAACTCAGAAATATAAAGTTACCAAAAATAAATTACAAAACACACATTTAAATTAGACCTATGCGATTGTTATAATGGTGTATTTATGTTGAGATAAGACAGAAAATAATTGCCAACATTTTCAAAGGATTGATCAAAATAGTTTCATTCTTTTTTTAATTATACAGTATATTTTTTGGTCCATTTTTATCTCTTATATTTGACTGTAGTAATTTAGACCATATTTTAAGCAGGAAGAATCATAATGGTAGACACTTTGTTGTATTGTCTTCCGTTATCTTTTCTCACTTTACTCTAGACTATTAAAAAAATAGACTGATGAAAACAGTTGTACTTTCTCAAACTTAAAGTTTATATATTTAGTGTACCTGGTAATTTCAAATCCATTTTCTTTCTATAATATATGTTTTGTAATATATATACATGTACAGTAGATCGGTAGATAAAAGTGTCATCCGCTCAACTTGGGTTGATGTCTCAGGTAATGATATCCATGGACTGACACAGTGGCCACAGAGTTATACTGTGGCATTCAACACTGTGCTTTTTCTTGAATTTTTCAATAAAAATATTACATGGTACACAGTGTGACACAGACCATTTTTCACTGTTTTTTTCCAGTGTAGGTGTCGGAATACTTGTGAGCTGTATAGTAGATATTGTTAATGTTTGTTAAAAATTGCTTGACATTTAGACATGTTTTTAGATTGTTATTATAGTGCCATATACAGCAAAGTCTCCTGTATATAGTACACACTTGTGTGTAATACACCCCTTCCTCCCTCCCCCAACCCCCAGCCCCAAAAAGCTGTAGAAAAAATACATGCTTAAGCAACATAAGTCAACAGGCGGCTGACTGTAATTTATGTATAATTTAAAAGTCTTCATCACTACTAGTCAGTTACTTGGCTTCTAGCAGACAAAACTTAAAATCAGGAGAATAGGCCTTCATGGGGCCTCTACTAAAATTCTGACATTTAGTTTGATATGCTTATTCATACTTGAAAGGCACAGTTCTGAGGTGACCTAGTATTATTAAATTAAGAATGGTTATATCTTGTAAAGAATTATTTATCCAAGAGGAGAGGGTATTTAATTCTAAATTCTAATCAGACTGCTTAATAACTGCCTTTCTTTTTGCCTTGGAAAACTTATTGGTACCTTCATTTACCTACATGTAAGTTGTTTTTTTTTATAGAATATGGCAATGTTGGAGCCGAATGCTTGAATATTTCTGGCACCAGTCCACAACCTATCGCAACCAGTAAGTATGCCAGAATTTTATGATATGTACATAACAATTATAGGCATAGTTAGAAAAAGGGAAATAGAATACCTGCCAAACTGCAGGTATTTCTGATGCATTAAATTTAGTATACACTCATACAACTTACAAAACACACTATATCAGCAGTCACTCCCTTCGTGGTATCAAGAATCACGGCTTGATAAAATAGGGTAAAATTTTAGTCCTATGTACAACACGCACTTCCCACTTAATCAAATTTTGGCTGAAAAAAGTGTGTGTTATGCACACGACATTAGGGTACTTAGTCCCAACAAGTTTGAAACACCGAGTTTAACTGTAGTTATAGAATATCATGTGTTCTTGAATATTATTGTTATCTTGCATATTCAAGATATATATCTTATTTTAGGTGAGGATGATGGTTTGGTTCTGAAAGTTGCAATTCCAATGTGAGTATGAAATTCAATATCTAATCTAACCACCATATATTATTTTTGTCCAGAAGCGAGAGGAATATGGCATCTTTTTGCCTAAAAACTCGTTTTACAAACATGCAGTAATTGCCTTCATGTATGAAAAATTGCTTGCAATTGCTTTTGAATGTTTCTTAGCTCTTTTGAACACATTTAAGACTTTTTAGGTCACCTGAGTCACTCTGGTGACCTATTGCAATTGGTCTTTGTCCGTCGTCGTGCGTCAGTGCGTCGTGCGTTAACAAGTTTACATTTTTAACTTCTTCTTGAAAACTACCAGGCCAATCATAACCATTTTTGGTGTGAAGCATCTCTATGGTAAGAAGAATCTAAATTGTGAAATTCATGGCTCTACCACCCCTGGGGTGCCACGGGCGGGGCCAAATATGCAAAAAAAGCCAAATTTTAAAAAATCTTCTTCTCTACTCCCACGCATGTGAGGAAAAAACTGGTTGCATGGTTATGATGTCCATGAAGCCCTCTACCAAAATTGTGAAATTTATTGCCCCTGGGTTCTAAAGGGGTTCTGGCTCTAGGGTGGGGCCAATCTGGCCATATAGTAAAAATGTATTAAATCATAGAAAATCTTCTTCTCTACTACCATACATATTTTTTTAAAACTAAATGCATGATAATAATGTCCTTGAAGCCCCCAACCTAAATTGTGAAATTCATGACCCCTTGGTCAGGGGTTCAGGCTCTGTGGTGGGGCCAATATGGCCATATAGTAAAAATGTATTAAATCTTAAAAAATCTTCTTCTCTACTCCCATATATATTTGTTAAAAACTAAATGCATGGTTATGATGTCCATGAGGCCATTTACCAAAATTGTGAAATTCATGAACCCTGGGTCAGGGGTTCAGGCTCTAGGGTGGGGCCAATATGGCCAAATATTAAAAATGTATTAAATCTTAAAAAATCTTCTTCTCTACTCCCATATATATTTGTTAAAAACTAAATGCATGGTTATGATGTCCATGAGGCCCTTTACCAAAATTGTGAAATTCATGACCCTTCGGTCAGGGGTTCAGGCTCTAGGGTGGGGCCAATATGGCCAAATAGTAAAAATGTATTAAATCTTAAAAAATCTTCTTCTCTACTCCCATATATATTTGTTAAAAACTAAATGCATGGTTATGATGTCCATGAGGCCCTTTACCAAAATTGTGAAATTCATGACCACTTGGTCAGGGGCTCAGGCTCTAGGGTGGTGCAAATATCACCATATAGTAAAAATGTTTTAAATCTTAAAAAATCTTCTTCTCTATTCCCACCTCAACTTCTCTTTCTTGAGGAAATTCTTGCTAAGTTGCCGATCGCAAAACTTAAAAGGGTCGTTAATTGTAGGGTTGGACGAAAGCAAACAGAAGTAGGCCCAATGGTGTTTTTTTGTGTGACTTCTAGTGCCTGTGACTTGATCGGAAAGAACTTGGTCTTTTTAATTAATCAATGCATGAACAACAATAATTCAGACTACACATACGTGATTGCATCAACATTATTTTTATTTTTACCAGAAAGGAAATTTCGGGTCGGAGGAAAAAATAAAATTAATAGCTAGTTTAGGTCCTTTTATTTTTATTTGAATTTTTAAAAAATAGGGTCGGCAGGTTTGTAAATCGAAATTTTAAAAAATGCTGGCCTTATGTTGAAGCATCCTTAGGTAGTGTAGATTCAAAGTTTTGAAAATCATGAACCCTGATGGAGTAGGGTGGGGCAACAAGGGAGGGGGGCAGATTTTTACATTGAATATAAGTCTTTAAAAATCTTTTTCATGGAAACTCATCAGCCAGAAAAGCTGAAATTCAAAGTTGTGAAAATCATGATCACTGTGGGTAGGGTGGGGCCACAATTGGTGGCGGTGGGCGTGGGGGGGTGTCAAATTTTTACGTATGAATATATTGAATAAATCTTTAAAAAAGTCTTCTCCTCAGAAATCAATCAGCCAGGAAAGCTGATATTTGTGCATCCTCAGGTAGACATAAGAATATCCAAATGGAAAATGGATTTTTATTTATGCAGGATCTGTACAATCATGTATTTGATAATTTGTATAATGACTATTAAGCTGATTTTATCTTCCCGTTTTGCTCAGGTGAGCAATGTGGCCCATGGGCCTCTTGTTATATCATATAATAAAGGTGGTCTTGTAAGTGTGATATGTCATCTCAGTGAGCTTTGTAATCTGTGGTTACCTAAGTTTAGCTCCTGGAGCTAGGGTACAGATAATCTAAGATTCCTCCGACTCTTTGCTCCCTCTTTAATTAATGAATTGATGTTTACAAACGTATCATATAAACGTATCAGGGGTAACAGTCAGAAGTCACTTTGACTGGATTAGGGTTTAGATTCCAATTGTAGCTTAAAATGTAAAAATGAGACTCCCTGACAGGTCTATCTATATGGGCTAATGACATTCATGTGTCAAGGCCTTTGGGACTTTTGTTTTGAAAGAACAATTTTTTAAAGCTTTAAACTTAATATTCAAACTGTTGATTTATTTCAGATCGGTCCTAGTTGCGGCCATTATAGGCCTAGGAATTGGATTTTGGTGTGTCAAGTATCGAAGAGGTAAAAAAATTAATATTTCAACTTAAGATTTAATTCACCTGTACATGTATCAGCTATTGTGCCTTGATGATATCAACAGAGCAAATGTGAAACTGTTGGAATTATGTCTTGGCATCTGTTATACCAATACTTTTTGGAGCAGATTTCCAATCAGTATACTGTAAAGACTTGTGTAAAGCACCCACCTGTGTTTAATACTCACCCCAAAGTTGGATCTATTAAACATGCTGAAAAAACCCACTGTTCCTATTTATAATATGCACTCAAAAAACAAAGACATTTTTAATCAAGATTTTGAAATGTCATTAATGTGCATGCGTTGATAATGTATTCAAAGCGCTGAAAAGCAGGTCTTAACCAAAACAACAACAAATTAAATAAGTTTTAAATCAAATCATAATTATTGCTAATCTTCCTGCAGTCAAATTACTTGTGAAGCCTGTCATGAGACAGGTATATGCTTTATCAGAAATTGTCAACTGGTGGCTGGTTACATGATGGTAAATACACTGACGAGAACTTTTATGTGATTCAGGTGGGATATGAAGGTGAAGACATTGCAGAAAAAATACATAACCACTGTTAGTGTGTGCCGATTATATAAAAATTTTTGCAATGATCGCTAAACTTTCATAACCCAGATGAATTGACTCAAAGAAAGCATTTCAATGTTTATGTTTACAATTAATTACAAATTAATAAATTGCTTGTAAAAGAAAAATTAACCAAATTATTGTTACGGTACATTTATAATACTGGAACCAAAGTCTTCTTACCAAATTCAAACAATAAACCAGAGAATCCTTACGAAAAGGAATTTTAAATTGTATAAACCCTTTTCAAAGAGATAGGCATAAAACTGTGAAAATAGGTTTTCGAAAAAAATCTAAAAAAAAAAAAAAATGTTGTTTACTTGAAATGAACATTTCAGTTGTATTCAGTTGTATTGTATTTGGTTTAGTAAAATAGCTAGAGCATCGTCATAGTCTCTGATTCGAGCCCCACTGTGGTTACTTGATGGTGTACGTATGTTGTGTCGTTAGCTAGACACTTTGAAATGTCTTAATTAGTCCTTTCAGCTGCAATTGGGTACTGGCTTATGATACTAGCTTATAAATAAATGCAGGTTAAGCTGCGATGGACTATATCCCATCCAGGGAGAGTCAATTTTTTGCATCTGCTTAGCCCGATGGAAACCTGCCTCTCCTGGCTAGGAAAAGGGTTTAACTTTAACTTTTTTGTAGGTAGGCATAATCAGCAGAATGGAAACAATGCAAGTCCTGTAGACCAGGAACGAAATGGAGGAGGTTCGATAGAGTTTCAGACTCGGAATGGAGGAGCGGGGTCTGAGCCTCTGATGCAGAATGGAGGAGCGGGGTCTGAGCCTCTGATGCAGAATGGAGGAGCGGGGTCTGAGCCTCTGATGCAGAATGGAGGAGCGGGGTCTGTGCCTCTGATGCAGAATGGAGGAGCGGGGTCTGAGCCTCTGATGCAGAATGGAGGAGTGGGTTCTCAGCTTATGACGCAAAATGGAGAACAGGGGGATGCTGAGGTGTAGTTTGAAAAAATGACAAGGTAATCTAAGAAAAGAAGTGATTATATAAATGAAGGTTGAAGATCATACTACTAGTATTTAATTGATATATGGTAAAAATGTTCTTCTCAAGAACCTCCACACAAGAAATGCCAGTATTTACGTGAAAGCTTGTATACATTGTAAAGATTCTAAATTGATAAAATCGTGACCCCTGGCCAAATACTGGAGCCCCAAGAGGGGTTCAAAGTTAAACATAGATGAATAGGTAGAACTACAATGCAACAATTAGTGATATTGCTATGCAAGCATCATAGATAGTGTCGATTGTAAATTGTTAAAATCATGACCCCCCAACTAAAACTGGGGACTAAAAAAGAGGGGAAAGTTTAATATAGAAATATAAAGGAAAAATGTTTTTAAAAACCTTCAAGATCTAAAATGCTACAATTTGTGAGATTACTATGCAAGCATCCTCACATAAGGTAATTCTAAATTTTTAAAGCCTTGACCCCCAGAACAATACTGGGGCCTAAATAGGGGCTCAAAGTTCACATAGAAATATATCAGGGAAATATTTAGAAATCTTCTAAAGAACCACTGCACCAGAAATGCCAATATTTACTTTAAAACTTGTATATACATTGTATAATTAGGTCTTCTTGATTCTTAAAACCATAATACTGGAGCCTAAGAATGGTTCAAAGATTAATACAGAAACCTATAATAAAAACATCTGATTTTTCTTCCCAAAAACAGTCACCCTAGACTACTATTTGGGCCCCAAAAGGGGTTCAAAGTTTAACATTGAAATATATAGGGACAATGTTTAAAATTCATTTTAGGAACTATAGAGCTACAATTATGATATTACTATGCAACCATCATAAGATAGTGTAGATCGTAACCTGTGTAAATCATAAACTTCAGACTAAAACTGGGACCCAAGAGAGGGTTAATGTTCAACACAGAAATATGCAGGGAAAATTTCTAAAAATCTTCTTTTAGAATCTAAGTTTTAAAAACCGTGAATCATGAACAAATACAAGACCAGAAGAGGGGTTCAAGGTTTAACATACAAGTATTAACAATGTTTAAAAATCGTCTTAATAAAATATAATGCTTTGTTTAGTTTTTTTTTGCTATGTAAGTATGTTCGTACCCTTATATCCTTATATCAAGGTCACAGTGACCTTCTTTTACTTTTCATAAAACTAATATTTATAGCTTATTTTACAACTTTGTACAATTTTTTAAAAGTTAAGGAATATTAGATTGGTCAGTTGATGTATCTTAGGTCAAATGATACGATGTCAAAAAAATGTAGACTTTTTGCCATTGTGTAATGTATTGTAAAATCTTGGAATATATGAGAGTTTAACAACATTTTAAGAATTTCTTATTCAAAAATTTTAAAATAGAATGGTAAAAGAACTGTAACACAGTTGTTCAAGTGGTTGATGTGGCCCATGGGCCTCTTGATTTTGTTCCCAGCATGAAATAGTGCAAAATATTTATCATTCTAAAATAATTCATTTTTAGAAAAATCCAACAGTTTAAATTAGTATATGAACTTATTTAAAAGATTTTTTATTGTATGTTTTTAAGAATTTATACGTAGATTTTTTTTCTCCAAACATACAGTTATTCCAAACATTAATTTAGACTTATTTACTTAAACTTTTATTGCAGCAAAACTACCGGTAATCATTTGTAAAATCGCTGTGTGAACATTTGCTGTCTCTTTGCTTACTTGATGATGTGTGTGTGAGCTGGAATGTGAAATCTCTGCAAAAGCCATCAACACAACTATTTCTTGGACATGATATCTTATCTTATGCAAGTCTTTTCTGTATCATCATGGCATTCATCTGGAAATAAAATTGTGCAGAGATCCCAAGGATGAAGTCTTTCTTACGTGCTTTTTATGTTGTGTACTGAACGATGACTGTGAAAACATTAAAACAATTGTCTCTTAGCTGGCTTATGTTTAAATTATATCATTTATTTTCTCTGCATATATTTACTATTGATAATAAAATTTATTTTGTAACTTATTATACCCCACAAAACAAATGTTCAGGGAACATAGTCTGTCAGTACCCGTTTTCTGTTTTTATTTATACATTGCAACTCCTTTCGATCTCTACATTATAATCTATGTATCAAGTTTATGAGAATGAATTCATTGTCATTGGCTATACCATATAAATGCATTTGTTTCCATGTAATGGATAGATTTTTAACTTCATAATTGCTTCTAGATTTTTATTCTATTTGTGAAAATAAAAAGACAAATGTCATTGAGTTTTCAGTTGGTGAAGTAAATTATCCTCAATTTGTTTTAGTAAGAATTGTGACAATCATAATCTTATTAATCTATATTATATGTATTGGACATGAATGAAAATATTATCATAGTTTTAAAGAACTGAAATGTTGGAACTTCCTTCCTTTTTAGCTCACATTTTGTCTGTTGTCTGTCTGTCCTTCTGTCCATCGGTCTGTAAACTTTTCACATTTTTAACATCTTCTTAAAAAACAACTGGGGCAATTTCAACTAACCTTGGCACAAAGCACCCTTAGGCAAAGGGGATTCAAAGTTGTGAAAATTTAGGACAAGCCCCTTTTCCTAGGGGAGAAAATAAGAAATTTTTAAAAAGTTTTGAGAACTGTTTCTCTTTCTTATGAAATATTTGTTTTTTACATATTTCAGCTGTCAGAATTTTAACCTTTTCCCCCTGCCCTTGTAGAATCTTGAGCATGCAGCCCAGACATATTATTGCTCATTCACCACAAGTCTTCTGAAAATTTTTCATAAAGGATACTTTACAAAACTCCAAATAGTCAGGTTAAGGTAAGTTTTAAACGTCAAATGAAAGTTCTTCAACACGAGGTACCACTATGGATATATTTTGGCGGTGATGATTTGTACTACCTGCAGATGATGTTAGATTATACATGTATAGCCCTATAACACAATTGCAACTTCTCGGGCCTTTCTGGCAGGCTCGGAAAATTACCTTGAATGTATTAACATTACCAGGCCCCACAATCACCAAAACTTTAAAATCCCTCAGCTCAGTCCTCAACTCAAATCCTTAAAGGAAAAGTGCATCAATTTGAGGTAAAAACTCAGACTTGAGGCTGAGTAATGAATGAGGAAAGTTTGTGACGGGGGGGGGGGGATGGATGTTAGAATTTTATACAAAATGGAGTCGCTTCCCATTAAAATAATTATCGGCTAGACAGCCCTATTAGTCGCTTCTGTGTTTTATTTTAGGGTATATCATTTACTTAAATGAAGTCTAGCTTACATGTTAACAGATCATGATATGTGTTGTATTTATATAAAGAGCCTGCCGAGAAAGCCCGAGAAGTTGCGATTGTCATATAACATTTAGAAAAAGTACAATGATGAGGCTTAAGGTGGCATGGGACACCTCAATATTGTAACATACTTCCGATAAAAAAAAATTGCATAGATTTATATATAATGTAGAAGCATAAATTTAAAAACTTTTCCATTCCCAGTCGGACGAGTTATACTATAGCATAGTGCAATGGGCTAGAGTATTATCTACGAATCCGTAAGTCATGAGTTCGAATCCCCCTGGGGATTTTATGATGTTTATCTTTCCCAAAAATTCAAAACATATATATTTTTGGTCAAATATTGTAAAATTTGAAGATTTAAAAACGGTGAAAGTATTTTGATTATAATTTACTTTTATCCACATTAATATCGACAGGTGTCCCATAATACCTTAATTGAAAAAATAATTTTGTTATTCTGTTTTCACCCAAGCGTTGGTGTAAACGAGGGTTTCTAGCTGTAGCAGTAATTGCTCGTTTATGAGCTCGCAAGTTAAACAAACCTAGTTGCATAATATATTTATATTTTGATGAAACTGAGGTGCTGTTTTTATAGGAAACGCATTTCTGAAGCCATAATTCAGCAGAGAGCTGGCTGTAGCCACTCTAAACGCCTATCTAATCATAAA
Organism: Magallana gigas; assembly: GCF_963853765.1. Taxonomy (NCBI): domain Eukaryota; kingdom Metazoa; phylum Mollusca; class Bivalvia; order Ostreida; family Ostreidae; genus Magallana; species Magallana gigas. Next base: position 12,527,534 of record NC_088861.1, on the reverse strand, counting down.
TGGTAAATGTATGTACACAGACCGAGAGAAAGAGAGATTTACAACAAAGGCCGACATAACCAGTGTGGTGCTTCGTGCTATAAAATTTGATTTTGTATATTTAATATAAATTTACATACATATAATTATACATGTACAAACAAAAACAGGAAGATGATTAATTTTCCTTTTAAGTGACGCTATTAATACTTTTAAATTTGTGAATCTTATTAATACCATAGATATTGATTTATTTTAAAAGTTTTCCATATTTGTTAAAGAAATATTAGCTCAATTTAATAAAATTTCTCTACTCTTCCTAACTTGACCTTGCACTTGTACATTTGTAAATATTTTTGTTATTTTGATATGCCGGATGGTTTGAGAGAAATAAACATTTTCTTCTGCTACCAGTGTTTACTACTTGGGAGTAAGACGGGCATTCCGGCTGGGTGGATACATTCTTTTCTTAGTCGTGAAACTCATCCTTGATGTATAACAAATCTTTGGTTAGTGGCACGCGCTTTCAATCCCTCTTTGCTAATCTCATGATCAGGTAAAATTTCTTCCTCGTTTCCTCAATCTCGGGTGGGAATTGCTCGTTGACCCACACATTAGACCCTTCAAATTTTGAGGGGCACGCGTCTCTCTCTCTTCGAATTATTCGATCTGTGATGGTCCTACCCCCTGTCTGCCAAAGATAGTTTTATAAAGGACTCTGTTTGCCAATAACTTGTCTTTGATCAGTTGATTGGGGAACCTGTTGCTCAGGGAAAGAGAGAGAGAGAGAGAGCAGAAAACGGCTACTGTTATACATGTATTGTTTTTTTCGGAAATGGAAATGATTGTGGTTCTTAACCTCCAGGTAAGTCACCCTCTTTCACACTTTCTCTTCTCTGACAATCTTTTTTTTTCACCTCACTGTCATTCTCTCCCCCACACCCTCCTGTTCTCATTCTTTCTGCACTCTCCTTCTCATTCTTTCCTCTCCTCTCCCCACTCTCTTATAATCTTTCAACCCTCTTGTAATCTCCAACACTCTGGTTTTTCCTTCTCTCTTCACTCTCATTCTCTTCCCACCCTAAGGCTCATTCTCCTTCTGCCCTCTCTCCACCCTCTCATTCTCTCCCCACCCTCTCATTCTCTCCCCACCCCCCTCTCATTCTCTCCCCACCCTCATTTTCTACTCACCCTATCATATTTTCTTTCCATCCTCTCCTTATCCCCACAACCTCTCTCAATTTCTACCCACCCTTTCCTTTTCTCCCAAACCTCTTGCTCTCACCCACTCTTTCTCTCCTCATTCTCTCTCCCCACACTCTCTCTCCGTCCTCTCTTTCTCTTCCCACTCTTTCTCTTTCCACCCTCTCTCTCTCTCACCACTCTTTCTCATCCCACCCTATCTCTCTCCCCACTCTTTCTCTTCCCACCCTCTCTATCTCTCCCCACCCTCTCGCTCTTCCCTCACTCTCTCTCTCTCCCACCCTCTCATTCTCTTCCCGATCTTTCCTCTCCCCAACCTCTCTCCCCACTCTCTTTCTCTTCCCACCCTCTCTCTCTCTCTCCACCCTCTCTCTCTCTCCCCACCCTCTCGCTCTTGCCACCGTATTTCTCTCTCCCAATTCTCTCCCTCTCCCCACCCTCTCTCTCCCCCACCCTCTCTCTCCCCACCCTCTCTCTCTCCCCACTCTTTCTCTACCCACCCTCTTTCTCCCCATTCCATCTCTCTCCCCACTCTCTCTCTCTCTCTCTCTCTCTCTCTCTCTCTCTCTCTCTCTCTCTCTTCCCACCCTCTCTCTCCTTACTCTTTCTCTACCCACCCTCTCTCTCTACTTACCCTCTCATTCTCTTCCTGCCCTCTCTCTCTCCCCACCTCTCTCTCACCACTCTCTCTCTCTTCCCGCCTTTTATTCACCCCACCCACTCTCTCTCTCCCCACTCTCTTTCTCTTCCCACCCTCTCACGCTCTCATCCCACGCTTTCCTCTCCCCACCCTCTCTCTCTCCTCTCTCTCTCTTCTCACCCTCTCTCCCCACCCCCTCACTCTCCCCACCCTCTCTCTCTCGCATCCTCTTTATCTCCCCACCCTCTCTCTCTCCCCACCCTCTCTCTCTCCCCACTCTCTTTCCTCTCTTTTTCTCCCCCACTCCTCTCTCCTCACTCTCTCTCTCTCCCCACCCTCTCGCTCTTCCCTCACTCTTTCTCTCCCACCCTCTCATTCTCTTCCCGATCTTTCCTCTCCCCACTCTCTTTCTCTTCCCACCCTCTCTCTCTCCCCCCCACGTTCTCTCTCTCTCTCCCCACCCTCTCGCTCTTGCCACCCTATTTCTCTCTCCCCATCCTCTCCCTCTCCCCACCCCCTCTCTCCCCCAACCTCTCTCTCCCCACCCTCTCTCTCCCCCCACTCTCTTTCTCTACCCACCCTCTTTCTCCCCCATTCCCTCTCTCTCCCCACTCTCTCTCTCTCTCTCTCTCTCTCTCTCTCTCTCTCCCCACCCTCTCTCTCTACTTACCCTCTCATTCTCTTCCTGCCCTCTCTCTCTCCTCACCTCTCTCTCACCATACTCTTTCTCTTCCCACCTTTTCTTCATCTCCCACTCTCTCTCTTCCCACTCTCTTTCTCTTCCCACCCTCTCACGCTTTCTTCCCACGCTTTCCTCTCCCACCCTCTCTCTCTCTCCCCTCTCTCTTTCTCTTCCCACCCTCTCTCCCCACCCCCTCACTCTCCCCACCCTCTCTCTCTCGCATCCTCTTTATCTCCCCACCCTGTCTCTCTCTACCCACCCTCTCTCCCCATCTTAACCCCTACCCCTCTCTCCTCACACTCTTTCTCTCCCCACCCTCTTGCTCTTCCCTCACTCTCTCTCTCCCACCCTCTCATTCTCTTCCCGATCTTTCCTCTCCCCAACCTCTCTCCCCACTCTCTTTCTCTTCCCACCCTCTCTCTCTTCCCACCCTCTCTCTCTTTCCCCACCCTCTCTCTCTCTCTCTCTCTCTCTCTCTCCCCACCCTCTCTCTCTCCTCTCTCTCTCCCTTTACCCTCTCATTCTCTTCCTGCCCTCTCTCTCTCCCCACCTCTCTCACCTCTCTCTCTCTTCCCACCTTTTCTTCACCCCACCCTCTCTCTCTCTCCCAACTCTCTTTCTCTTCCCACTCTCTCACGCTCTCTTCCCACGCTTTCCTCTCCCCGCCCTCTCTCTCTCTCCCCTCTCTTTCTCCCCTCTCTCTTTCTCTTCCCACCCTCTCTCCCCACCCTTCACTCTCCCCACCCTCTCTCTCTCTCGGATCCTCTATCTCCACACCCTCTCTCTTTTTCTCCCCCACCCCCTCTCTCCTCACCCTCTCTCTCTCCTCACTCTCTCTCTCTCCCTACCCTCTCTCTCCTCACTCTCTCCCACGTTCTCTCTCCCAACCTTTCTCTCCCCACCTTCTTTCTTTCCCTACCCTCTCTCTCCCCACATTTTTCTCCCCACTCTCTCTCCCCACTCTCTCTCTACCCACTCTCTTTCTCACCCAACCCTCTCATTCTCTTCCTGCCCTCTCTTCCCGTCAGCCTCTCTCCTTTCCCCATCTTCTCATTTTCTCACCCTCTCTCTCCTAACCCTCTAATTTTCTCCCCACCCTCTCATTTTCTCCCTGCTCTCTTGTCTTTTCCCCAGCATTTCTTCCTCCCCCCCCCATCTATCCTCTCCCCACTCCTTCCTTACCCACCCTCTCCATCTCTTTCCACCTTCCTATTTTCTTCACAACCTCTCTTCTTCCCCCATCCTATTATTCTCTTTTCCTACTCTTTCCTCTCCCCAAACTCTAATTCTCTCCCCATTCCTATGTTTTCTCCACCCTTTTTCTCTTCTCCCCACCCTCTCCTCCTTCCCCACCCCCTTTTTATCCTTACCCCTTCATTCACTCCTCACTCTCATTCTCTCCCAACCCTCTCATCCCCCTTTTTTCTTTTCCCACCCTCTTGTTCTCTCCTCACATTCTTTCGTTTCACTTTCTTATACAATGTGAGTCCTTGCTTACATCCATTAGTTTAATTTATCAATAGCTGATCAATCTGTAGTGCGTACATGTAATACTACTGGTAGGGATCGATGTATATACATGTACATTCACACCTGTCTGTAATTAGAAGCATGTGAATTCTGCATACGTCCTAATGTTATTGTAAATACCGATAGAGACAATCTAATTAAAATTAGACTTGTAATTCAAGTATAGCGTATCGTAGAGGAGCGGAATTACAAGTCTAATTTTAATTGGATTGCGATAGAGAAGGATATACTGGTGTGGCATGGAATTTTATTTATATAACACATTTATTGCCTTACATGGTTAATCTCTTTATACCTGTTGATCTATTAACCACTTATGTGGTGTACATTATGTAAGTGTCAATTTAATATTTGAAGAGATAACCACATATGTCAATCAAATGGTATGTTATTTAAATACCCAGGTGTATTTAAATCTCGGAGTGTTTGGAAGTGCTAAAATAGCTTCAGAAGCATTGTAAGGAGTATTAAATTACCAGGTAAATATTTATCAAGATGAAATTAATGTAATAGTCAAATCAATCAATTCTGTGCTTTTAACTGGCAGACTGCTAAGAGAAAAAAAACCCATAGCTGTGCAAGGGTGAAGAAGATAACAAATAGCAGATCACATAGTTGAGCAACTCAATGATTGAATTCATGATGAAAATTGTCAGATAGGGTTACTTTAGGGCTGAAGGTCAGACGACACGTTCCTCGAGCATCAGTGACAGGATATTCTTAATTCACAAAGAGATTTCCTGTAATCAAAATTTTTAACTATTGATAAATAATTTTCATAACATAATTTTGTTTTGTTTTACATATGTGCTTAATTTACAATCAGTATATAGTATATGGTCAACTTTTGATCTGTAAAGGATTAAGACGTCAAAACTATAGTTTACACATGTAAAGATCGCACAATGTTCTCGCATCCACATTAAAATAGCAAAGTGTCAAATATTTAGTTCACTCACTTCACAAGATCTTCTTTATATCATTTGCTAAATAACTTAATTGTCAACTCTGTGCATCTGTGCAGTAGTAGATATGATTGTAACCCCAACCCCCCCCCCCCCTCTTTGCCACTTTATATTTGCCATTGGCAGTCGGCACTACTAATGTTTGAAAGTATAAACAATTTTTCAAAAGCCGAAATAATAAATAAATATCAATAATTAATAAATCAATCAATAATTAAATTTAAAAAATATGAAGAATTCAAATGGAGGTGTGGCGAAGGATCCACCTTTGGTAATTGCAAGATATTTCTATAGAATTTAGATTCTAATAGTATCATTTATTTACAGAGTATTGTGTACGTAAGATAAAAGGGGGTTGATAAGGCAATATCAATCAATAGAATTTGATATAATTAAAGAAAGACTCCAGTATTGTGCAATATATAATTTTGGTCCAATGAATTTCTGAAAAATAAATGAGAATCATCTTTTGTGTGTGTGTGTGTGTGTGTGTGTGTGTGTGTGTGTGTGTGTGTGTGCCTTTTATTGGCTGTGTACATGCATGTACTTCCTGTAGTTTTAACTCAACTGCATACAACTGTCGGTTCTTCTCCATAATATATACACAGATTTGATAATTGTGAAATAATTTGATGATATTGACAAACAATATCTTAATTTAACATTTAGGTGTACCGATATTATATCCCCGCTTTGCATTTAATTCACCTCAGAACAATTGTGCATCCTTGAGTTAAACAGGGTATATATCTGGTATGACAGCGTATTGTGGATAGGTATTAACATTGATATATATTTTGTGTCAGCTTGTTCTGTTGTGGTCCATTCTGATTAAAATCAGATCCTCGATGCTCCTGTTTATATGACAGGTTGCTACAAGGTGTTGTACGTGGTCCAGATGTCAGTCTCTGCTTATTTAATAACTAAGGTCACGCATGCGCTTTAACTTCTCACTTCACGCTTGAAAGTCCTTCTTCTTCTTCCCGTAAAGTTCAGACCAACATCTAGTGTAATTTCGAACTGTTGACAGTGAGCTAGAAGATTGTATAGCTTCTAAGGTGATCATTTGATTTGGGTGCCTGTTGTTCAAAGAGAGCAGTCAAATCAATAGGAACTCGGAAACGGTAAAGAAACTTCCAATTATATACACTAACTTAAAAAGGATGGCCATGCATTTTAATGTTTTTTTTTTCAGAACTAGTAATGACCTTCAGGTAAGTCACACTCACATTCTCTCTCTGACACTTCTTTTTTCTCCTAATTGTCATTCTCTCCCACCTTCTCATCTCTCCAAACCTCTCACCTCTCCCCACCCTCACTCAATCTCTGGTCACCGTCTAGTTTTCTCCCAACCTTTTCTCTTGTTCTCTTTGCACCCTCGTGATCTCTTTTCACCCTCTCTTGTATGCGTTTCACCGTCTCCTAGCACTCTTCCCACCATCTTGATCATTCCCAACCCTCATGTTCTATTTTCAACCTTTTATTTTCTTCCACCCTCTTGTTCTCTCCCTACCCTCTCATTCTTTCTCCACCCACACGACTGCCCGCTTACATCCATAAGTCTCTCACTACCTGATAAATCTGTAGTATGTAGTATTACCGGTAGTGATCGACATACTTTCATACTTCTTTAAAAAAAAATCAGACGTTTGAAATTGGTATGTGTCCTTGAATAAAAAACTCTGTGTATTTAGATAGAGAAAGGATACCCTTGTGTCTTGGAATATAATTTTTGCTAGCCGAAACATTTATTGGCTTATTTACACCTGTTAATCTGGTAATATTGATAATGTACTTGTCAATCAAAATTTAAAGAGACAACTTCATGAAAGCATGTTATACAAAGGTGTGCCACTTGTTAATGAAATTGCACAGGATTTTAAATACGGTACCCACCCTGATGTATTTAAATCTCATAATGGATGGTTGGAAGTGCTAAAAAAGCTTCAGAAGCATTATAATGAAGTATTTACCAGATCAATATTTTTAAAGATACATGTAATTGATTGTCAATTGACCAGTTTAGAGTAATTAATAGTAATATACATGCTTCTCTGCTTTTATCTGGCAGACGGCTTAGAGGAAAAAATCAATAGCTGTGAACAAGATAACAAATAGCAGATCACAAAGGTAAGCAACATAGTGATTCTAAGATTCATGATGAATATTGTCAGATAGGGTTATAATATATAACTTGATTTTGAATTTATTTTTCATTTCGGCAAGGCTATCAAGTGGTAAAATAAATTTTATTATTACCTAATCAAAGGGATTTTGCTGTTTTATTACAAATTAAATATTTGCGTCTATTTTGAACTGCCGGTCAATAGACTGCGATCTATTAGGCCGCCGGTCAATAGACTGCGATCTATTAGGCCGCCGGTCAATAGACTGTGATCTATTGGACTGCCAGTCAATAGACTGTGATCTATTGGACCGGCAACGTATTTCAGAACGCGTGTTATAATGTTAACATCCTTTCTCAGGGAAACATATATTCCTTTACATAGAGGCTGTTTTTAGTACTTGTTGAAACCAAATTCAATGTTATTAAAATGGAGTATCAAATAATCAACAGTTTTAAAGCCTCATATAAGGTAAAAGACTATTTAAAATCTAATGGGTTGAAGACTCCTCCTTCTTTTTGTAAACTGATATTATTAAATTGAGATGTTGTAAAGCATGCAACAGGTTTGGTGCATGTAAAAGATGAGAAAAAGATCTTAGTATATTGCATAATTGGCACGAAAACCATCTGCAATATGCAAATTGTAAACCCAGAAAACTAAAAAAGGAATTAGGTAATAAAACAATTATTTAATTCTTGAACAGTCAATAGACCAGAATATTTTTCCCGAGGTGCAGGGAACAGCTCAGTATGATCTATTGCCCTCGGCCAACTGCTCAAGCATTAAATAATTGTATACTACGTTGCAATGGTGACCCACTTAAATAAGTGATATATTTTATAAAAGTAATATACAGTCACGTGTATTTTAGTTAAGGTACTTCACTACACCGAGACTTATACTTTTTAAGACACTACGTCAAAAGATGGCGATTTAAATGTTTTGTTAAACTGTTTTTATCAATCGATTTAGATGTATATCATAATAGCTCAGTGGTTAAAGTATTAGGCTTGTGAACCGCAGGTCATGAGTTCGAACCCGCCTGGGACTTTTGTTCATGTTTACTGAATGAAATTTTTGAAAAAATCATTTTTCATATAAAATTGCCCATTTTTTCGCCTACATGACACATATACCTCTTATCCATCATCTATCTATCATAATCAAGTAATTTTCTGCTGATTTGAGAAACTTTTTCAAGGTGTAGTGAGGCACCTTAAGGAGGTTCGGTGGTCAACAAATTTACCTACAATTTTTAGACCTGATTTGTTTACCTGTAAACTATTTTTAACTAAGGAAAAAATAAATAAATCGTTACTGTTAAATTTGGGTATTTTCATAAAGTGTTATATAGAGCTCCTCCCCTAAGGGCGACAACTATATACACTCTACAAATGGCCACGACCATCGAGCTCTCTTATGCAACTAGAGTAGAAGGAAATTAAGGCGGAATATGCTACACCAAAACTTTATTTTGTGGATCCTAAAATTATCAATTCTGAATAATGAATTCATTGTTCAAAGAAGGATATACTGATTTATTTATTTTTATGAGAAAGCGAAAATCGGTTTTGGTGGAAGTAACACACTGTATAGAGATAGAGATTAAAATTTGGTGTTAATAAGTGCATAAATCATGACCAGTAGAGTGTCAATAAGATGTTTTAATTTTTTGAAAAATTATTATTTATGGCAAAAAAGTGTCTCCTGTTCATATTTTTTCAAATCTGTGGATTTAAACCTTTTAAAGAGATGTGTCTTGTGGAGAAGAAATGTAAGGCAATCATTTTTACACAGAAATTGAATCAAATTAGCAAAAATTTAAAGATATTGCAATAAATTCTCAAAATTGAACACACTCGAATGATGAAAAATTTAAGTATGTAAAATTTCACCCAAAAACGTTAATATTGGTTGTAATATATGTTTTGTTAACTTCATTATTCTGTATTATTCACTTAATTTTTTTTATCAATCAGAGCATAATTCCAAATCTGAGAGTAAACTTAACCAGCAAAATCAGCAAGGGAATTAAGATGGTATGTGTAACTATAAATTAAGTCAATTATAGCGTTACAAGGAAAATTTTCAGTAATGATTCTTCTATTACAAAACTACAAGTGATGTATATTCATCAACTTTTTACGCTAAATAGTATGCATTTTATATTTTAGCAAATCAAGTTGAGCAAAAATGTAGCTGCTTGCAAGGTAAATAAAGATAATGGAGCGTTTGAAATCAAATGCTGCCAGTGTAAAGTTTCAACAACTTTTCACCAGGGCAGATCACACGGAAACTCACGATTAGATAGAATAGCCTCTTTATTCACTGTAATAACACATTGAAAATATTCATGAAGGTAAAATAAAAAGTAATTTATAAAATGTATAAAATTATACCCGGTACTCCATATTTATGGTATTTATGTATAGATTATTTTACACCAGAATTAAATATCTAGCAACATTCTCTGGTACAAACTTTCATTTCATTAATTGACAAGTCAACATTAAGGCCTGTAGGTCTCTTCTTGCCAAAAGTTTCGACCCCATTCTGCTTAACTAAGTGCATCATAGTACTTAATAAGATGAAATTCCACTGAGTTAAGAATTCTTTTTTGTTCTGAAACTTTCTGCATAAGTAAATCATTTTCAGCTCACCAAAACAAAGTTGGGGAGAGCATATGCTATACCCTCAGTATCTTACGAGTTATTATGAATGTTGGAGAATTACGAACATCTAAGGTTTTGAAATATAAAAGCAGAGGCATAAGCTTCATATAACAAAACAAATGTTAACTGTGTTTTTTGGCAACATTGATAATAATAATATAAGCTCCCTCTGTTTACGCTGGGCAATATATCTCATTTGTCGGGCTAATATAATCAATATTGCTCTCAACCCCAGAGTCAATATTTGTAATTATGCCCCCTTCGAAGAAGGGAGGGCATATTGCTTTGCTGCTGTCTGTCGGTCGGTGCACCAATACTGTAAACGTGGTTATATTGACGAGTTCAAAATTTGACGATATTTTAGTAAGAGACAATTGGCGAGTTTTAATTTTGACGAATTTTTGAATAAGAGAAAGAGTTATCTATCTTTGATTTCTTATAATACCAGGGTTAGAGTTATCTTTCTTGTGAACTCTTTTACAAGCGTTGGTATTAATAAAACTTTACTTTGATTGAAAAAAAAGTCTGTACAGATTTGATGGAATAAAATTGTTATTTTGTTTTTATTCGATATTGCCTGAGGTAATAAAGTAGGTCAAACACGGCATGATAATTACGCATGCAAAGTTATTATAGAATGTTGTGACGATTAAGTGATAATTGCATTTAAAACATGCTTGTTAAGATTTTATGGGTTTTTTCAATGCTAATTACATGTTTTTATAGCTATTTACATAAATGAATCATTAACTTTGTATATATCTAGTCCTAACGGGATAATGCCGATAAAAAATTCTGGTATTAATACGCTATATATATGATGTGAAGTTTGGCGAGTGGAAATTTTGACGAGAAAATAAAAATCGCCAACATATTCAAAATTAACACATCGTCAAAATTTCCACGTTTACAGTAGTTTCCGTTTATTTTCTTCGCAGAGGATGAACATATTGAAATGAAATTTGGTATACAGGTTTATCATGATAATATCTAGGTCAAGTTTGATATTGGGTACGATCGATCAATTTTCGACAGAGTTATGGCCCTTGTACATAGAAACATTCCAGTTATTCGCAGTTTCCATTTATTTTTTTCGCAGAAGATGAACATATTGAAATGAAATTTGGTATACAGGTTTATCATGATAATATCTAGGTCAAGTTTGATATTGGGTACGATTGAGCAATTTTCAACAGAGTTATGGCTCTTGGACATAGAAAAATTCCAGTTATTTGCAGTTTACATATGTACGTTCAATTTCTTTGTGGATGTTTCCAAGGGAGGGGGGGGGGGGCATAAGTGTTTCACAAACATTTCTTGTTACTATCATTATCAAAACCAAATCATATGTTTTCCTCGCACCTATACAATTAAACTGTTTTAAAACAATGCAATAGTTTAGGTTTATAGACATTGATTAAATATAACCGTATTGCAGATCAGAGCCATGCCCAAGTTTGGAGACCCAATCAGAGACGGAGATGGAAGACACAACATGTGGTGCTGTGGTAACCAAATTAGTTTACATCAATCATTTTTATTTCCAAAAGAAGGAGCTTGGTTACTTTGTATTTTCTGTATTATTCCATTGGATCTTAAAAATAAAGTGCCTCCAAAAGTGAAGAAAATTTTTGCATCATCTTTCAAAATCATTCTCTGATGATAATTTTACTTTAAGATATATTATACATAAATTTACAAAATCCTTCATCTAAATTTCCTTAAACCATGCAGTACGTATAAATTGTCGGGTGTTTTGGGGTACATGTATTACTTATGTACTGACAGGTCTTGCTTGTTTAATTTCAGGATGTATACGACAGCGATGATGAATTTAAGATTGTTAAACAGAAAATAGAAGAGGAAAAGAATACTGGAGAGGATGTTGAGAAAACTGTGGCAGAAAGTTACAAGCATCCTGATCCTGGTCAAACTGGTATTACATCAGCAAAAAAAGGTAAGACTGACATTTCATTTTTATCTTTTTAATCCGCTTAGTGTATTATATATAATTAAATTATTGACATTATGCTTTTTTAGGTGACGGCCTTAGATACACATTTTACCATAATTATGAGAAAAAAACGATGAACGTGTACCTGGTAATTCATTTGGGAGGGTGTTTATTAGGTGGCAAAATTTAATAAATTTTGTTTCTGGCATTAATTAACGTACACAATTTACAGGTGGTGCCATTAGAGATTTTTATTTTAGCATTTGAGTTGATTTTCAGCTGCTCACCTGAGTTACAAGCTATTAATTAATCTAAAAAGGTCACAGGGCATCCTAATTATCTTCTTCTCAAAAATCCTTCCAAAGGTTTGACAATACATATATGTTATGAAAAAAATGAGCTTTCAGATACACATGAAAACTCAGAAATGTCTGTAAAATTATCTTTTAACTATTAAATAAGGAAGTGGTGCAAAATTAAACAAAGAATATTAAGGAAAATCCTCTCATGACAAAACTATAATAATTTTCGAAATTATTATTTTGAAGGCATCCTGATTTATGGTAGATATCATGAATAAAAATGAACAGTATTTTTAACATAATTTTTCTCAAAATTTATATTGCTAACATTTGTGAAATTTAAACAATAAAATGCTTTCTTTGGTGATTCATGCGAGATATGAAGGTGACGACTTTGCAGAAAAAAATAGATAACCTGCTAATGCGGGTTTTGTACATTTTTTCTGCAATAATCACTACCTTCATAACTCCCATGAATAATCAAAGAAAGCATTTTACTGTTTAAATTTCACAAATTTTAGCATTATAAATTTTGAGAAATATTAAGTAATCAGATCGAGTCATCAGTGTTATCATTTGATAAATTTCTTTAATTTTTAGGTCAACTACTTGTTACTTTACTGGTGCTGCAGTGTTTGCCTTATGCTGCAGGAAAATCCTTTGACTATGGCAAACAAGGACTGCAGGTACATGCAAAATTAAATTATAGGGGGTTTTATTCAGGACTGTCATGACAGTATACTTAGATTATGTCATGTAGATGAACTTTTGTATGTGTTTATTAAGGGTTATGAATCAGAAATTGATATAATAGAAAAATGGGGACACTTCTTTTTTTATATATATTTATATATATATATATATATATATATATATATATATATATATATATATATATATATATATATATATAATATTTGTTTATAAATAGCCCCCCCCCCTCCCCCCGCAAGCAACGTATAGTATCATCAGTATCATAATTCATTTATCCGTTTGTTGTCCATCTGTCTGTCTGAGATTACTTGTCTAGAGCATAACTTCTCTTTCCTTCTCTCCTTAGCCATATCAATTTAACAGAGCTATTAGGTAAAGGGTGTGCAGTGACCTTGAAATAAGTTTCAAAGTCAAATATTAAGGTCATAGCAGATTGCTTCAAAATCCAGTTTTAGATCATGGGGCAAGCATAATAAAATTATATGTTTGATATATCCTACCCAAATTTGATGGTGGATGGGTAGGTAGGTGGTTAGATTTATTACGCAAACATGTTTAGTTATTTTACTAGTCAGATCTGTTTAAAATATAAGTATTATTGCAAAAAGCAATTCCTTTTTAAAGCGCTAAGCATAGCTCAGCGCTTTATTGTCGTTAGACTTCTATTTCCGGTGCAAGGAATAACTGCCCTCTATGAGCAGAAATATACATCATTTAAACTGGTAAGAGGTATAGGGAACCAGTTATCTGGGTGACGGAAATGGCCGAGTAGATACGATTGGTTTGCGGGGCTTACGTACATCAGCACGGGATGCTACGCAGTGATGAAAAAATATAGTGCGTATTCAGAAGCTAAAATATAGAAAAATGAAATCGATTCTTTGCAAGAAAATGTCAAAAACTGTGATAAATTACTGTTCAAAAGGTATAATTTGTGATTTTAACATATCTTTTTTCAGGCAAGTATCCATATACAAGTCGTGTTCAGCTTTAATTCACATCATCTTCAGAAAGTAACATACTAGTATATTTAAAGAAATCTGGCCTTCGATACTTTAAACTGATATTCATTAAACATAAACCAAAATTTCAATAAGGCTCATTTCCGCCTACGCTTGCACACAGTAAATTTTCTTAGAACCAAGCTAGGTTAGCGCTTTTCAGTACTTTCAGTACTTTGATTGTTTACTTCCACTAGCTTAGTAAAATTACATGCTATCATTGTCTGGAGTGATTAAATCAAAATTAAGACATTGGCAAACCCCTCAATTCATATATTAATACATGTATATCTTTTAAAATTTCAAAATATGAATGTACCATACAAATAAAGAATCTGAATAACAGAAAAACTGAACTAAATTTTTTATTATAATTATAGAATGCCGCCTCCCATCATTGCAGACCATGCATGGCCAATATGTAAGATACAATTAATGTATGATACCGTATATCCTCCGAGGTTAAATGAAAAGAGCATACCTGTACCTCATTGAATATATATGTGTCACTAATATAATTAAAGGATGTATAGTCAGAGATTTACCTTAGCTGTAATCTTTTATAATCCAATTTCAGTTTAAAGAAAATTAATACAATGTCATATAAGTTTCTGATTCAATTAATATATAGAATTTATATGCAGGTTATGTAAAAATTTTTTGCAATGATCGCTACTTTCATAAACCACATGAATCATTAAAGAAAGCATTTTATTGTTTATATTAACATCTTTCTTTTATTATATGTAATTAGTAAGTTGATTATGAAAAGTAAGTAAAATTCATTAAATTACTGTTAATATACGTAAGTACATTAGCTAAAAGAACCAGCAAATTCGTCTCCTGTGATACTTTGAGTCTGACATCATCATGATTATTTTGTGCAGTCCATGTTTTTTCTTAGGTCGCTGTAGGTTTTGACCAATTGATAAACAGGGCGTGTCAATTTCAGTCCTGTCAGTTTCTTGTCAGTTTCAGCCACTGTAGATTTTGACCAATCGATAAACGGGGCGTGTAGATTTCAGTCTGGCTGTTTCTATAGAGCTATGAATTAACTACAAGTTTCCGTAATAAATAGATGGAATAATGCTTGGTAGATGTAAATATAAGGTGATGTACGTATTTGAACGAAAGTTCATTCATGCAAAAGTCATGACAACAATACTTATAATTGTCAATAACACTTCCTTACACAGAAAATTTTACTGAAGGTAAAAAATAAAACATTGAATTTCAAATGATTCTTTATTCATCAAGTTTTATGTGCATATTTTTGTACATTGCCTTAACTCACCCACGCAAATATATTGGTAATTAAAGTGTGCACATGCATACAACTATAACATATTTTTAGTAGACATATGATTTAGCATAATTGCTAATTCTTTGAAATATTGGTACTATTTCTTGTTTACAGGAGGTTAACTGTGGAAATTTCCATTCACAATTAAGAAATGTGACTGGTCCTTTCAGTCTCTGGAGCATTGTGTGAGATTCGGCGACAAAATACTCAGTGTCCGATGCCTTACATTGGAAGATGTTTTCCATTAATTGAAAATAATACTGAATTTCGTTTTACCTGTATTATTAATTCAACAAGTCTCTCCATTCTTTTAAAAGGTTTGTGTACTATTTGTTATTATTACTCTAATGGTGTAATAAAGACACATTTGTAATACTGTCAATAACAACATATCCCTTTTTGAACAAACTGTGCTTTTGAATCAAAATTAAACATTAGGCCTAAATTAAAAAAAAATTATTAACGTACAGAAAAGGTTTTTTTAAATCATCAAAATCATATCATCCTAGGTTTAATTTTGTGATTTTTTTTTTTTGTATACATAGATGACCAGTGCATTTTAATAACAAAGACTAAAGGATCAAATGACTTTTTGGCTCAGTGCTATGGTAAGGAATATATCTAAATTTACCAGGACCCCACTTTGCAGGTTACCTATAGTGATCAGCCGGTCTGTCCGTCTGTCTGTCTGAGATCACTTGTTTAGAGCATATCCCCCCCTTTTGGCTCCGTCTAGCTCAAACTTCACCCACAGAGTACCTTTGGGTAAAGGGTTTGCAGTAACCTTAAACCAAGTTTTGAGTTTTAAGGTAAAAAATCGGTGATCATATATTCTCTCTCCATAATCCAATCTGGCTCACACTTCACCCACAGAGTGCCTTTGGTCAGAGGATGTGCAGTGACCTTGATTGAAGTTTCTTGAACAATGGTCAAGGTCATATCTGACCACTCATAAAACTTTTTCAAAGTAAATGTACTCTTCTCTTGGCCCTATCTGGTCCATACATTCCATAAAAAAGAGCTTTGGGGTAAAGGATGTTATATGACTTTGAACAAAGTTTCATGGTCTTTTAAGGTCAAATGTGAAGGTCATAGCAGATATTTTTATAATTCATTTTAGCCCATAACTTCTTTCCCACGCGGGGGTGTTAAGGAAGCATGCATATGGGCAATTTAGCATCTTATTTTGACTGTTATATTCAAAATCGTGAAATTAAATAACTATTTTAAATACGATCAAAAACTTAGTATTATCCTTTGAAATAGATGTCAGTGCAATAAAATCGGGTAGTACATTACTGCCACATTGGTGCATTATCACGTGACAACTATAAATAGCTTACGTATATTCCTTAACATAAAATGAGATAGAACAACACTACCCCGCAGTTTCCAAAATAAAATAAACATACCAAGTGAAGGCAAAACATCTCAGTTTAATCAAAACTGCTGCTAGAATCCTATGTTTTTCTTAATTCAATAGTTATTCATCCGGTTCTCGTAAAATCTTCCCAACTTTAATAAAGTTTGTACGGAAAACGGCAAGTTGCATTACAACAACACACAACATGGGATTCTAGCAGCACTTTTCAATTTAAGCATTGATCAAACTAACGATACATATAAAATTCCAAGTTCAATATATGTCGGGTAGTGTTGTTCTAGTCGGATTTTTATATCGTAAACAACGACAGAGGAAAGCCTGGCCGAGAAATAAAAGCAAATTTACATACCTTCTAGCGAATGATTGATAAAACTATTATCTCTCCCAGTATTCTTATGTTCCATTCTCAATTAATAAATCACACCACAATATTTTATTAGAGTTCTTAGATTAGTTATATTTTGAATATGTTTACAATGCTTTCCGATCAAATTCACACGACATTCAACTTTTAGTCATGACGTCACCAATGTGTAAATCTACGTAATACAAAGTGGGTTGAAACTAATTTCTGAAAAAAAATTTGACTTCAGTTTTTTTATTTGCTTTTGGTCTACGTTTCGTTGCTTAGATAATTGAATATGTACATAATAACTAAGATTTGTGATTTCACGAAATTACATGTAACTCAGAATCCATATGCTTCCTTAACACCCCCGCGCATTGGCTTGCTCAGATTAAACCAAATGAACGCCTTTAGGAAAGGGGTAATGAGCTTTAAATAAAGTTATATGCCAACTAAAAAGGTTTAGCAGAATCGTCTGAAAAGCTTTTTATCCAGTGTTGTACGATATTTAAGCGGGGCCAGTTGGGATGGTCACTAGTTCAATGTTTAGTTGATTTAGTTCTTGCCAATACAATATTCAAGTATAAATTAAATTATACATTTTATTAATATGATTACCAGGAAAATGATAGTCATTGAAGTTGTAGTATAAAATTTTGCAATTTATATACATTGGTGACTTTTGTAAAAAATATGTTTACCTTAGTTACTGTTTTGGTGAATTTTGTACACTCAACCAAATTATGAGGGTCCACCTTTGCAGGTTCTCGATACTTAGCTGTTTTAAAAACAACCATTTGTCAAGTATTTCTTGTCTAATATATATTTTAAAACAGACAACCCAAAGAGATGTGATTGTGGGTTGTCCCAAACATAAACAAGTCCACTTAAGAGTTCTTCATTTATTCAGATATAGGGATTAAAAGATTCAACCCTGTAATATAATTAACAGATGTCAGCATAAAATGATCAATGTTTACAATAAGTTTCAGCATAAAAAAATACAACCGTATTCAAATATATATTCAGAAATACATTACTGCTCAGAGTTTACTATCAAACTATTTGTAAAGAAGGATAACTCTGATTATTATATAATGCATCATACTTTCCGGGTCAAGAAGAGTTACTGCCCTTGAACACAATTTACAAAATTATGAAAGTATGCTCTTTATCATGATCAATATCGATATTTAATTAAATAAAAACATAAAATTTCAATGAAGCTCCTTTGTAGATTACATCATTTCAAGATACATATAATAAACATAAAAATATAACTTTGCAACGATCACCTGTTTATGGAACAAGGTTTAATTAATTCACAATCCTGAGTATTCTGACAATGGTACTCTCTAACTACAAGTATTGAATATGGTAACAATAACTAACCTTTCACGTATATTAGAAAGAAATAATATAGCTTAGGTATCAAAACAATGAATTACTGGGATACTTAATAAGATACATTCTTTCATAAATAATATATTATAACCTCAAAAAGTAGAATTATAGTCAAATATAACAATTTACAGAAAATATCATTACTATCTTTTAAATTATCTATTGAAGTGAAGAACACCAGAAGTAGAATAGTCACTTACTACAACTGATTGCTTCCAAAATGTTATAATTTGGTCAAATAAATAAATAAGTTAAATTGTCTCTTTAAAAAACAGGTCTTTCTCAAATGAAGCCTAGCCTTTGTCTGTCACATTAAAGGCTATACTCAGTTTAAGCGGGAAAATATTATAAAAACATACTATCGCTTATAGATGAAGTGTAGGATGATGATGTTAATGATGAAATATGAATAATTCATGAATGTACTTATAATCATAAAATGCACCATTATTTCAGTCATATTTATTTTAAGTATGAAATTATAATGCCTTTTACAAGTAGTCTTCAGCTTTGAGAGCACTCAAAGGTTGTGGCCATTTTTAGACTACTTTTATCTCTTTGAGATGAAGAGTTCTGTATAAGGATATAAGAAAATGATCAAATTTTAAACCTAAAATAATATTGAGATGTTTATATATAAAATGTTAATTTTTGGCCATAAATATCATATCTCAAGTTTAAGGTAGATCTGACGGTTAATTTGTTGACCACCCAGCCTCCTTAAGGCAGTATTCAAATTTAAATTAGCTTGCAATAGATTTGTATGCCCTAAGCAAACTATAAGCATGAGTCCAGCTACACTACAAGCTATCTCTATTACATAATATTGCCTGAATTTTTGACAGATCTTGATTGATTTTCTATTTTCTCTACAGAAAAAGATGACTGCTTGCCTGGTGTAACCAGTCCCAAACCTGCGACCACCAATATCCCACATGTAACCTTGGCCAGTACTAGTGAGTACAAAATGACTGTAAAGGCATTTTCATTATACCCCTCGCAAACAAAGTTTGGGGTATATAGGAATCACCTTGTCCGCCCGTCTGTCTATCCGTCCGTCTGTCTGTGCAATCGTGTCCAGTCCATATCTTTCTTATGGAGAAACATTGGAAATTCTTACTTCACACAAAGATTGCTTAAAACCTAGGGGTGTGTCATGACCTTGACCCAAGGTCATTTGGGCAAGACCAAGGTCACTGGCAGAAAAAATGCAAAATTCGTGACCAGTCCATATCTTTCTTATGGAGAAACATTGGAAGTTCTTACTTCACACAAAGATTGCTTATAACCTAAGGGTGTGTCATGACCTTGACCCAAGGTCATTCGGACAAGGTCAAGGTCACTGGCAGAAGAGAAAAAAAATGCAAAATTTGTGTGTCCATATCTTTCTTATGGAGAAACATTGGAAGTTTTTACTTCCCACAAAGATTGCTTATGACCTAAGGGTGTGTCATGACCTTCACCAAAGGTCATTCGGACAAGGTCAAGGTCACTGGCAGGAAAAAGTGCAAAATTCGTGTCCAGTCCATATCTTCCTTATTGAGAAGCATTGAATGTTCTTACTTCACACAAATATTGCTTATGACCAAAGCGTGTGTCATGACCTTGACCCAATGTCAATTGAGGAAGTTCAAGGTCATTATTTCAAAAATACTAAATTCTGTCTGTGTCATGTCTTGTATTAATGGAAATATTAGAAGCTAACATTTGACAAAAAGCTTGCTTGTCTCAGGCCACATAAAATTATTTTTAGATTTTCATCCCCGTCTGTCTAAAAATGGCGTGCCTCGATGAAATTTTTTGGGAAAAAAAATGTGTGGAATTTTTGTTGTTGAAAAAATCGGGCTCAGTATACCAATAATTCAAAATGTTTAATATCAAATGGCTGCTTGACATGTGGATTTTGTTTGATTCGAGTCATGGTTGTTAACGGAAGGATGCAAATGTCCTCATGCATTAACAGTTAACTTAAAATAAAATGGAATTAAAGGATAGAAATTGGTTTGTTTACTCCTATTAGCATTAACAGTTTTAAAAAATAGAGCAGTTGTTATTTATAGAAAATGGACAGTGAAATAGATTCATCCAATTTTTCTATAATAGCAAAAATACACGCGTTATGATTTTTTTTCTTATCGGGGGGTATCAATTGTGAGCTTGCTCACAGTACCTCTAGTTTTATTATGCCCCCGCTCCAAGGAAGAAGGGGTATACTGTTTTACCCCTGTGTGTCTGTCTGTCTGGTTTTATAAGTTGATGCACTGATGTTTTAGAATGATTAATATTTACATTAAGTAAACTAGGAAGGAATATGCATACAGTATTAATACAATGAAAGTATATGGCTGGACTGTTAATCGAACCTAGGACCCCATTAACTCTAGTCAGGAGCTCTACCACTGAACTACCCAAGCTAATATCCACGGTCCATCTATGTAACTGCAACCACATTCTTCACTTTTTAAAAAGTGTTCAACCCCTTAGACACAACATAAGCTAGGTCACCTTACCAGGATTTATTAATTTATATACATTGCCTAATCAAGAAAGGCAACAACACCATTTGTAGTGGGAAAGGAGCATGTTAATTTATATAAAAACAATTAATGAAAATGGACCCAATCAACCCCATTGCTGTATAATATTTTGATACCCCAAAACATTGAAACCGGGTTCAATATATCAATATTATGAACTCGCTGCAAAATATTGACCCCCCCCCCCATATGATACTGAACCCTGGTTTTAATATATTATGACCGCGATATATTGAACCTCCCTCCCCCCCCCCCCCCCTCCTGTTTCCGATTCCTGATTAGAATTGTAAAAAGGTGGGGAGTTCAATATACTGCTGCCATAATATTTTGAACCCCCTCTTTAATAGCAATGAAAATCAGAGAATGGTTTCAGTATATCCCAGCTGTAATATTTTGAACCCCCTCTGCATTGAGAATTAGAAATAGGTGCATGGGGAGGGGGGGTTAAATGTATCATGGCCATAATATTTTTAACCCCCTCTCCAATTGCAATGAAAATCAGATAATGAGTTCAATATATCGCAGCTATAATATTTTGAACCATAGGTTAGAGTTTAATATATTGGGGCCATAATAATCTTAACCACCCCCCCCCCCCCCCCTCCAATAGCAATAGCGAATGAAAACCAGAGAGAGGTTCAATATTTCACAACCATGATATTTTGAACCCCCTCCCCCCTCCAATATAAGCGATCAAAATCAAAGGGGGGTTTAATATATCACGACCATAATATATTGAAACCAGGGTTTAATATTTCATAAGGCGGTTCAATATTTTCAGCAATATTCTGAACCAAGGCTCAGTATTTCGAGGGGTTCAGAATGTTGTAATTATTATGACACCAACTCTAGGGAGTTCTACCACTGAGCTACCTTGTTCGATATCTATGGTCCATACAACTCCAAATGCTTCTTTCAGACTTATTTCTAGCTAAACGAAACTTAATTTCATAATTTTTCATTGTAGACGATCCTTCAACTCCTAATGCCACCAATCCCATACCAGATTCACTCAAAAAAAGTATGGGTAAGTAAATGTAAAAGTAAACGAATTGTTACATGGGAAGTATTTTATTCTATTGTAAGTATATTAAAATTCTCTTGGAAGTGCCAAACATTAATCAGTGCAGCCTTATTTGTTATTACAGAGCCACGTAATGGATTCAACTGGACTACTTTCATAATTGTACTGGTCATAGCGGTTGTGTGCTTTGCCATCGTTGTTCTTGTATATTACACAATTGTACCTTTCTGGATTGGACATCATATCTATAATCTTGTAAGATCATCATGAGCGAGATTTCCATCAGTCTAAGCCTCCAAATGAAATTAATAGCAGGAAACGGAATGATATAATGGATGGGATATTTCAATATTCCTCTGGAAGACAATGATTATTATTGTGCTTTACATGTATTATATCCATGCTTAGATATCTTAATGTTTACTTAATGTATAAAAACTTCTTTTCTCCTTTGGTCCAATCTGGCTCATATTTCTCTAACAGAGTACCTACGATTAAATGGTGTGCATTGACCTTGAATGATATTTTTAGGTCAAGTGTCAAGGTCATATTGGATCACACAAAGTTCTTTTTTCAGAGCATATACAGTACCAATCAGACCCAACCTAACACCAGAGTAAACCCCAACTAAACCCCGGGTTTTCTTTCAGGGTTTACTTTGGGTTTACTTTTTGAAAATTTGGGTCCACTCGGGGTTTACTTTGGGTTTACTCGAGGTTTACTTTGGGTTTACTCAAGAATTGCTTTTGGAGTCAACTATACGCACTGAAGTGTAAAACAGACCTGTATTTTATCTTATCATCCTACTGCCTGTAATTCCTGCCCCTTGTATATTCCGAATACACATGTAGCGTCTGCTTTCAGGGTATTCTTCTGATCGGGGTTTACTCTCTGTGTTCACTCTGGGTTTACCTGGGGTTTACTCTGGGTTTACTCTGGGTCAACTCTAGTAAACCCAGAGTCAACCCAGAAAGTAAACCCAGGGTTTAGTTGGGGTTAACTTTCTGTTAGGTTGGGTCTGATCGGTACTGAATATACTCTCCAATTGGCCCTATTCGGCTCTTACTTTGCAGTTGAGAGGAGTTAATGTATCTTAATTAAACTTTCATTGTAGTAATATGTATCATTTTTTAAATTCATGTTTAAATTTTATTATGACCTATCACCCTTATCTCTTAATTTATTTGACTTAATAAAGCTTTTCATGCTATTCATTAAAATTATCATTTCAACTGACTGTCATATATGGAATTTTCTAGTACATTATATAATTTGTTCCTGAATATATCTTAGTAAATTCATTGGGTCCAAAATTTTCAGAGATAAATTACTATCTTTACTGTTGTAACGTGTGGAATGTTTTGTGTTGTTAATAATGTACATTCCTCTGCTGCCTGATGGCTCTGCATGTTTATCATGTTTGATCACAGGTATGATGTGAATTAAATAGAACCCCTTTTCAAGAGGTGACACTAATAT